>NC_059401.1:9413538-9719924 GCF_905220565.1 Melitaea cinxia
CTTAAAAATAAGTAAACATAATTGTGTCATCTTTTGTGGAAAAGGGATGAAATTTGTATGGTAGTCCATGAAGTCTGGAATTAGAAGCTTGACACTTTTTCCTTAGGCTTTTGTTCATAACATAAATAATTATGTATTTCAGCGTTTTTGAAATTAAGGCAAAATCACTTAATGCAAAATTATTGACATTTTGTATGAAAGGTCGTCTTATATTTGCGTAAACCTTTATTTCTGGACTGCGTTTGAAATAATAAATATTATTTTAACACATTTAATATTGATTAAAAATAAATAAATAATTAGTCAAGTCTTAATGCAATTTTTAATAATAATACCCTGTTCGTCTAGAATAAATACCTTGTTCGTCTTTAATCTTTCTTTTCACCATCTTCGGGATCTTTGAGAGTATGCCATTGAGCGATGGGGCGCCGCGGACTAGCCAGCATGTCCGACCAGTGACGCAGCTCAGTGCCCGACGCGTTGTATCCAAGTACTACCTTGCCGATTGGTTCCGATGTTCCGATGCGGTCATAATCCACCACGGTTACCACTAGATTCACCTTCTGTTATGCGATTCATAATCAAAAGCATTAAAATCTGAAAAAATCTCCACACGAACTAGAATTATACATGTAGGTATATGCTAGTCATTTACTTAGCTTTTACCATACCTACTTATTAATATACAAGTACAAAAACGATTTCACTACTCCAAAGCCTGTTAATATCAAAGCTTGCAAAATTATAAAAATGAAATTAAGTGCGTAAAAATCTGGTGGTCAATATTGGTGTTTGCGTTGTAAGTTATGGTTTTAATAACATTTTTGAGCCTTGATATAATTAATAAATAAATTTAACAATAACAGGCAGCACTGATGCAAATGACCAAATTACTAACTAATGGGTGAATTGACTTACCTTTAAGTCACCGTATAATGAATTTTAGGATGATAAAAATAAAATCAAGCTTAGGGATAAGGATGAAATAGTTATGAAAATTAAAAAAAGAAAGATCCACAAGAAGAACAAGAGACTGGATTCCTGAAAACCATATGCCTGGGTAATTACAATTTGAAGTCACCAAATTGTAATGCAGTTACGAGGGGAGATTTTCAGACACCACTGTTTTTTTTGGAAATCAATTTTGGGCTATGTTATATTACCAGAGCGACATATTTAGGTATTTCTAGTAAATATAACCTTCAATCGAAACATTTGTTACAACTAAAGGTCAACGTTTACAAAAGACAATACCTAAAAATATTCACTATGAAAATATAACTGGAAGTAATGGAAAACATCAGAGAATATTGAAGATATAGGTTAAAGATAAAAATAAAAAGGGTACGATAAAATAAAACGAGAGAAAATACATGGATTTAGGAATACCAATATTGTTTTTAAGGAAAACGCTAAGGTAGAGGTAATAATTGGGTTAAGTGGTGTATATCCAACTTTACAACAAACAGAGCACAACATCGATTACACATTACTAGGACATATCGGAATGAAGAAAACAAACTCTCGTAGAAATTTAATGAGTTATCAGTCAGAGGAAAGTTAATGGTTTGATTTTCTTCATTCATAAAAGTGTCCACGCAGTGTGCCACAACATTGAATTTTGATGCAATCTCGGCTCGCACCTGTATTTGTTCGAATGGTACTTCAAAAGTAAATGACTCGTTGTAATATGGATTCAGTGTGCATTTCTTGATGCTCGTTTTCTTCTTCTTGAGACGTTTGCCATTTTGCATGAGTGCAATCTTTACGTACGGATCTGTTGTCACGCAGCGATGTATCAGGATATGAAAAAATGAGAAGTTCCACATTAGTTTTGTCTACATATATGTCATAATATATAATTTTATTCCCTATCGAAATTGGTGAAATCCAATCATATATCTACATTTTTTTCATTTGCTGCTTATGAGAGTAATAAAATATAAATATATACATGTATATATTTTGTTTAAAATGTTATGATAAATGTCTACTTCGTTATAACTACAATGATATACATAATTATGTATAGTAAATAAAATGTTCGTTTAGCAATAGCAGTGTCTTTAAAATATACGATTGGGTGCTACTAGAACGTTTTTGCAAGCAAATTTATGTTTAAAAACTAAATGTTTATAAATTAATTAATTATGTGCAGGTAGTTGTGGCCGCAAATGAAAATAAAAGAACAATACAATGTCTTCTTATTTAAAGTTATTGTATCTAACTACATGTTTTCTACAAAATACCTATTTTTTTGCGGTTTTACACATAAAATTTATAAAAGATCGAATGAAAATAACGAATAAAAAATTCATCATGCAAATGAAATTGCGATATGGCAAGAATAATAGCATATTAGACAGTACTTTTATTTATTTACCCTAAGACGCCTGTAAGTAGAATATAATGTTAGAAATCAATTGTAAATAAGTACGTACATGTTAATAAATATTTTGTCATGTTCCTATCCATGATCATAGTTACCTGATAAGCCACCGACGTCCATTTTCTTTAAATTCTTTGCCTCCAAAATTACCACAGTAAGTTTTCCAGCGGTCGGTACATAACGCAAAGAGAAACATATATCTCCCAGCTTGTTGTCCTGTAAATTTTAAAGAAATATTAAAACATTGTTATTAAAATTATGAAGGACAAATTTTCTGTGTAGGCTGCCATACAACTCTTGTAACTATTGAGTGTAGGTAAATTTGAATTATTGTTATGTGGTTTTATTGTTTCAAATGTATATTTGTGTTCATCCATAGGGTAAGGTGAATAATATGGAAGACAATAAGGAAAAGTTGTGTTGGGAATATAGTATCTGATATAGGTTTGATAAGCTGTTCATAAAATATATAAATAATATACGGGCTTAATAATAACGCGGCTTGGGCGGACAAGGGTAAAAACTCTTTAGGGAAAATAAATAGAAAAAAAAAATAGCTCCGTGTAGTCACTTAGAAGCATATTTATGGTCGTAGGTTAGTCGGTAAGCCTGGTCAGTTAGAGAATTTCCTGGTTTTTCCAGTTATTCAACACTAGACAAAAAGTTTTAAGTTCATCGAGTCAAATGATCAGGCTCATCGATTTGTGCTGAGGATGCCATAGCACAGACTTAGGTATAAAGTAGCTTAAAACAGAATGGGGTTTGCAACTAGTCAGGTTATTTTCAATCATTATCATTGCGTTACATATAACGTTTTAGCACATAGATGACAGTTCATCTAAACATTAAACACGGTACAAACATTTGACATAAATCTATAGGAAGGGAAAAACAAATAAAAACACATCAAACCTACGATTATAAAGCAATTGTCCGCTGTAATATGTAGTAGTATTAGAAACGAGTTATTACGATCTGTTGCCGAAATGATGCCAATTATTGTTTTGTAACACCCAGCTCAGATCATCAAAGCGTATTTATTATTCAGCTCACCTTGTATAGGACCTAGAAAATGTCGCCCCTGATGTCAAAAGAGTTATCGCCTAGGATGGAACTTACCATTTTAGAAACAGATCGCAATTATCTAATGTTTTAACATTTAGATAATTCACACAAAGACATCATTAACGTTTAATTTCTATAATAAATAATCCAGTAAGAAATGCTAATGCAAATCTGATCTATAAAACGTTACGTAGAGTTACTGTATTGCGTTATTGCGTCTACGTGTAATATTGCAGTCAAAAAATTTAATATAAGATATAAATGCATTTCTTTGATGGATTAAAATATAAATACATAGAAATACATACATACATTCCAGGAGTACACTCCACGTAAAGGACGTAACATCACACTATAACACAAATGGACATTCTACAGGTGAGTTTCCACTGAGCATGATGTGCTGAAGCTAGCTTTATATAAGTGATACTATTTCCTTAATTTGCAAAACAACTAGAACAATAAAAATGATTCCTATTTTTTATTTTGTGGAACTTGATATATTATGTCGATTTTTATTGTTTATGGAAAATTTCCCATTTTTGAATTATTTAAAAACTATTAATAAATCTAACAGACTTGTTATATGTTTTGGTTTTTACTTCTGTGTTTTATGTATATATTAAAGGATCTATTAAATTTTATTGAATAGAGGTATTATTTGAGCGACGTAAATAATAAAAAAAACACTATTAAATTTTTCTATTTAGGCACATGTTTTCATTATTTCGTAGCTTTAACATCTTATTATTCAACAAGAGAAGTATATTTTTAGTATGTATTTTTTTAACAGAAGTTTGCTTTGACTCAAACTGTCACAGCTCTTCTTTCGTCGGTCACAAGGTGATCTGTAACATATTTTATTAATATTATGTTATTATTAAATTGTTTTGTTACAGCATTGATATTAAATATACCTTTTCAAGTTATAAAGGGTCTGTAGAAAAACAATATTGAATTCTAAAATACAATTTAAGCTAAGGTCAAAATTAAGTATATTATTTAGAAATCGTAGTGTAAAGCATTAATGAAGTATTGCAGAAGCCACAAATACATAATGAAAATATGTTTAAGTACTACTTAAGGTATATACTGTTATAGGGATAATATTAGCTCTTAATTGTCATTTTGTCAATTAGAATGTTTTGGCAGATTATTGCATTTAGTTCAAGTTCCAGTTAAGTCTCAAATATTAGGATTCCGTAGATTTGTAAACCACATAGAAATGTAAATTGAAATCATTAATGCGGTCACGAAGTAGAAAATATGTTTGTATAATTAAGCACTAATTGTAATGATTGTTTAATTAAACCATATATCCTATATGTAAATATCTGTCTGTACAAATAATTATTTTTCAATTATGACTGCAAGTGGGAAAAATGAGCGAGTCTTAATGTTTTATATTGTTATAAAGGTAGGAAATCCAAATTGTTGTCAAATAAAACAAGAATTATAAGGAAGGTATGGACGTATTTTGTTAAATGGTTATTTAAGACAAATTTCTATTATCTATATATATCATCGAAATTTTGATTGGTAGCCTTTCTTTGACGTCAATTTATTGCTGTAAAAGTCCAAACTTGTGACGGTTTGTAAAATAATATGATTAAAGTATGAAGTGTTTTGTCTTGACTACGGAATCCTAAAAAGGGCAATAGCCAAGCAAATCAAGCGTTGTAAACAAAGTGCATGCAACATTCCCCAGCCGCTATAGAAATTAATTTTTAAGTGTCGGATGGATGAACATAATTTAAAATAAATAAAAGTAAAAATGGTATGATGGATGATTTCAGGTAACGGATGATTATAATAATTATTATTAACGCAGTTTTTTTTCTTCTTAAAATGCGTCCTACCTATAAAGTATATTTAAATTATTGGCGGCCCATTTTCATTTTTTCTTCAGAGCTAGGCCGAAATATAAATTAACTTTAGTTGAAGATTATGGTGTATTTATAACTGTAATGAAACGTGTTTATAACATTACACATTTTACATTTTGATGTGTCTCAAAATAATACTTACGTGAATGATCATTTCGTTTTTGAAGCGGCATGCAAGATTGTTCAGGACACAATCAAACACAGCCAAGCAGAGCAGAGAAAATATGTAGAAAAAGAGAAAAAACCAAGTAAATATAATTTTGCTTTTCAAATTAATTTATCGGAAAATAAATGACGATTCAATCCATTTCAAGGTACCTTGACTTGATGTTCGTATTTTATAACGTTTAATGCGTTTTATGTAGATTATAATCGTGAAAATGTTTTATAGTTTTTATATTTACAGTTTCTACGCTGTCAAGGATCCTCTGTATAAAAAGTGCAATAAGTTTAAAATTAAATCTACCCTCTCAATAAAATTTTATAAAAATAATTTAAATAATATTTTTAATATATTTTTAATATATTTCCCGAACTAGTTTAAAATATATATATTGGAATTATTGAAAACTAATTTTATTAAAAGGATAGAAAATAAAATAACGCTGTGCTAGCAAACCACACCCATATATATATTTACGTAATGAATTAAAGAACTGGGTATGTTTTACCAGAGTAGCCTAAGCTAAGAAAAAGAAATAATAAAGTATTTTCAGTTGATTTGCGTTACCTACATGTATATCTTCTTGCCCTTAATTTATTATATTTTTTATATGTGCATTCATGAGAGTAATGTTAGAATACCATACATGTACCTAGATGGTAAATGTGTGTTTACCAAAATGGATTGTTGATGTGACCTGGGTGTAACTGTTAACTTCCATGTACTTCGTTACTTCACCAATTACGATTTTTTTGCAACATACCTAAATATATTCCTTAATTATAGAGCTTTAAGCGACGCCATTTACCTATACATCAAATAAGGAAAGATTGATGTGATCAAATTGAAAAACTAAACAAAAAATATCACAAAAATAACTAAAATCGCTGTAACCGCGCCAAGAAGGACCTATATTTGTGTAGGAGGCTGAAAAGTAAACTTTATTGATTATTAAAATCAATACGAATGAAAAAAAACCGCTGAGTTCCGGCAACGATTTGTCCTTCCATATTGATTTAATAAAGTTGTCACGCGATGTTTTAATAGTCTAGAAATACACAGATATATTTTTAAAAAGAATATAAGTCTGTATTAAAATAACAAAAAAGTAGATACTGTATTGTTTTTGAAAACCGCACCTGGCCTCCTTCGCCCTCAACGCTTTGCAGTTCACGCCACTCTTCGATGGTCTGCGCGAGATCGACCTGACACAGCGGTACCTTCACCTCTCCGATCTGGTCGTGCTTGGAGAACCGATCAAAATCGAAGATTGCAAAAACTAAGGTTTTGTTCATTGCATCAGCATAGGGCACGTTCTGTACAAAAATATCGTTGAAATACTTTCATTTAACACAGTTATATAAATAAAATAATTTACATTTGCTATTTTATACGTAGATGCTTGCCTTAAAAACAAAGGTTTCGTTGAAAATGGGGTTAAGAGTTTTTCGATGAACTTTTGTTTCAAACTTCTTCTTCTTATCAGGTAAAAGATATACTTTCACATAAGGGTCCGAAGTACCGCCCATGTCTAAAGCCGGTAACTCTTCTGCTTGGAGAACAGTTACAGAAAGACTGTTGCTATTAAAATCGTATTCCAGCTGTAAATCGAGACAGTAAATAGATTCAAATTTATGCATTACAAAATTATTAAAAACTAAATGATTAATGAATCTGATTGGTAATACAAAATTAACGGATGGTTTGATTTAAAAAAAAAAGACGTGGAATATCGACAGCGATAAATGTTATAACTTTATAAAAATTAAAACAGGAATGCTTTAATGGACATATAAATTTTTTGATATTTATAAAGGGATAGTAAACTGGGGCGTAGCTGGTTCCCGCTTCTTCACGTAATCGACAGCAAGTCACGTAACCTACCTTGTATTGAAGTTTTCCTAGCTTCTGTTCCTCCTTTTTAGAGTCACCGTCGTCAGGTTCTTCAGCGTTTTCTGTCAACTCCTCCATGTCCGGCTGAACCTACATGCACGTCCCGCGGCAAATTTCACATGAATATCGTATTCCTTATCAATAACAAGGCTATACCCTATATATATATATATATATATATATATATATATATAATTATAGAGTATTTATATGACATATTTACCTTATACTCGTATTATCTTTTCGTTTATTATTATTCTTTAAAAACTGCATAAAGATTAGTATTTTTAAGAAAATGAGAAAAATTGCATTTGATAAATTTTAGTTCATACAAAGCTACATTACCTTTTCTTTGTATGCTGAACCTAAGAGTTGGACGGACTTGAAGTCGACTCCTTTCATTCCTTTTTTGCCATCCTTGGAGCGTCTCTTTCGGAAACACCGGCGAATGCAACAGAAGCATATTCCGAGTACTACTACTGCGACTCCTGAAGTAAAATATATTTACTAATTTTTATCTTACATACTTTCGTAAGAAGCACGTTTAACACATTATTAACCGACTTCAAAAAAGGAGGCGGTTCTTAGTTCGCCTGCATTTATTTATATGTGTTACTTCATAACTTTTTACTAGGTGGGACTGGTTTTGAACATTTTTTTAAATCGAAAATTGGTACTTGTCATGTGGTCCCATTTAAATTTAATCGAGATCTGATAAGTAACATACTTTTTGAGTCATCTCTCATATTGCGTATTTACTTGACTATAATTTCGCCGATATACGTTTTGTTATACCTTATACTGGGTGGTATTTTACTTGGTATACCGATTTTAATTATTCTTTTTGAACCGAAAGCTGATGCTTTTCATGTGGTGCCATTTGAATTTGATGAAGATCTGACGAGTACTAATAATACTTATTTAGGTGACAGTACAATATTTCTTTTAGTATCCTTGTACAAATCTCATAATTATCGGTTTTTACATAATTAAACTTACCAACGAGAATTGCAACTAATTGCCAAGTTTCCATATTCATCTTTCTTGCAATTTCGGCAGTCTTCTCCCCAATCGATTCTTGGGTAGTTGTCACAGGCGGCGGCGATTCGGACGATAGAGGACCGAGAGAAGACCCAACTGCATAGGAGGGTAATTAAATTAATTAATAAAAATTAGACACTTTTTTAATTAAGTAGTATACGATAGTAGTGTACATCGTAATGTTAGTTATTTTTTATTTGGTCGGGTTAATTACTTGGAGTCGGTGTAGTCTTGTTGGCAGCAGAAGTATCATTGGTAACGGCTTTCTCGGTGCTGGCATCCGCCTCGCGACGCCATCGTAAGTGTGCTGACGGCGACATATTGGCTGTAAATATAAAGTTAAGTAAGCGTGTTACCACTGAAATTAAAAAAAAAATTAATGGAAGAGTATATACATACTTCAGTTTAGACAAGTAAACAAAGATTTCTTTAGTTACTCTCTTTCTTTACTTACTCTATAACAACACTGAAAAGAGCCGGTGTCTAAAAAATCTAACATAAATCGATGATACGACCTATTTCTTAAAAAAATCACAAAAAATTAGCACTATGTATATTAGATATTACAGTTTAGTTCTGTGTGTCATCGTCTATCGTTAATCGAGAATATAAAATGGGCTTATGAGAATATTTTCAGCCTAAAATTAATGTTCACTGATGAATCAGTAACCAACCGCAGATGTTTTCCATTTTTAACCGACTTCAAAAAAGGAGGAGGTTACTCAATTCGACCGTATGTATATATATATATATATATATATATATATATATATTATGTATGTTCAAATCAACAACTCCGTCGTTTATGAACCGATTTTGATAATTCTTTTTTTGTTGGAAAGGAGATAACCCTAGTTTGTACCATGATAAGGAAACCAGGATCTGATGATGGGATCTCAGAGAAATCGAGGGAAACTCTCGAAAATTCGTATAACTTTTTACTGGGTGTACCGATTTTGATGATTTTTAATTTAATCGAAAGCCGATGTTTATCATGTGGTCACATTTAAATTACATCGAGATCTGATTACAACTTTTGGATTTATCTTTGATAATGCGTATTTACTTGACTATTTTTTTCGTCTACCTACGTTGTATTACTTGTCGATATAATCGAAGTCGGTTTTTCTTCGTTTGCCTGCAAACACAACTATATAACTTTGTACTTGTATCCTGTTACTAGTTTAACATTTTTGGAGGGATCCTTTGAGTGTGAAACATTAATTTATTTCTTATTTATTTATTGCCATAAATAAATTACTATTACAGGTTTATTACCTAATGCGATAGTACGAGTACATACCTCTTAAATATTTTAACCAAAAACAACCACTAACCATAATATATAATAAATAAAGCAGCTCTTGTGAATTCATTATTATGTTAACATATGTAAGAAATAACTGTATATATATACAGTTGAAATAAAATACATACATATACAATGAAAAAAACCGACTTCAATGACATCGACAAGTAATACAACGTAAGTAGACGAAAAAAATCAACAAACGCACCAGTCGTCACTACGATTTTCGAGGATTTTCCTCGATTTCTCTAGAATTCCATTATCAAATCCTTATTTCCTTATCATGGTACTACACTTGGGATATCTCCTTTCCACCAAAAAAAGAATTATCAAAATCGGTTCATAAACGACGAAGTTATCGGCGAACATACATACACACACACACACACACATATATATATATATATATAATTAATTGAATATATATATATATATATATATATATATATTTTTGAGTATCCTCCTCCCTTTTTTGAAGTCGGTTAAAAAGTATCAAAGTTAAAGGTTGTGAAAATTTTGCTGAAATTTAATTATGTCAATCACGGTAACCTTACTTTAACTAAGGCGAAAATATATAGTGTGTTCGGAAAATTACCAGGACAGTAGGACCAGGACAGTAATGAGCATATACTTTTAAGTAAATACCTAAGGAAATACGGATCACATCTTAAGTTGTTTAATAATATTGACTTTTATCATTTTACAAACCACAATACTGACGTCATTAAATAAATGTATATAAAAAATTAATTAAAACACTGAATTTAATCTATCATGCTGGATGCATATATACTTAATTATCATAAACTGTGCACTTTATTGCGACATGGGCTATAGACAGATTTTAAAATTAAAACATCAATTTTTGCCTGATATGGATCACATTATAGAAGATGAAAATTCGTAAAAGGTTTTACTATTGCGGCAAGAACTGCCGTTAGTGTTTTCGATTAGACCTGTTGTAGTCGCAACGATTATAACATAATTAAACATAATACGGTCACCAACCCGCCTGCCCAGCGAGGTGACTATGGGCAAAACACATGAGTTCACGTTATTTTTGGCGTAAACTTGTGGAGTCCTATGTCCAGCAGTGGACTGAATAGGCTGTAATAATAATAAAAATAAAAACATAATATATTTATTATTGCTACTAACTATACGAGTATAGTGGTTTTTTATTTTGCGTAATTTTATTATTAAATATTTAATGACGCTGTTTCAGTTTAATATCAATAAATAATATTTACAACTCATATAATTTAATTAAATTATGTTTAAATTTCACACTTATATATGACTATATTAGATAGTACTCATGGATATTGATTGAAGTAATTGTGACTTATTGCTCAAAAGTTCGTCTTATACGGAATATTTAAGAGATAACATATAAGGAAGATAATGCAAAATTTCAAGGAAACTTGTATATCTCAGGAGAAATTCGAAACCATTTATAACCGCTCTCTGATTGACCTCTAATTCTTTACAAAAGCTGTTACGTTTCAAAAAGAAATATATAAAAAATAACTTCTTATTAAAAAAAAATTATGTCATTGTGTTTTTACTATAATTATAAATTAGCTTAGAGATAAGATTATGTAAATATCTGAAACTAGCTAGGCTTCGCGGTTTCATCCGCGTTGATTTGAGGAAAAAAATAACCTTCCTTCTTTTTAAAGCATACCTAACCTTCCTTTTTAAATATTAAAAATTTTTTAGTTGTGGACGCCGGTAGATCAAGCAATTATCTATAAAATGATATATAATTTATGTGGAGAAATTGTGAGTTTTTTTTCTAAAAAGGAAGGCAAACATCTTAACCTTTGCGTATTAATATATACGATAAAACGCATAGATAGGTATAAGCATATAGACAACTTTAATATTATAGATTTTTTTCTACGTGATATTGGTGACTTCAACTGTCACTTCTGTCATCATTTTAGTATGTTTGAAAGCCATTAAATCCAAATGAATGAACAAATAATACATTACGTAAGTTTAATTAATATAATGTCATTAACCCTAATTTTGGGGTTATTTTTATAACTAGTTACGAATAACGTAGATGTTCGTGACTTAGTATAGTTAATTGTAAATTTTATTGTTACTAGAAAACTTACTCTTAACTGGCAAAAGGGTGAGGGGCTTAATTCGCTTCACTGCCTCAATACGGATAAGCGAATGTTTAGTGTATCGTTAAATTTTCACGTGCAATTTTCTTTACGTTGAACTCTAATTGACGGATTTACCGTTACATGTTAAATAAATTTTTTACTTAAAAAACTTAACAGTAACAGCTCTGATTTAAACATGCTACCTTACGAGGATGATCCATGTATGTATTATAGGTATTATTATTCCACTGAACCATCTTGGCTTACTCGTAACGATGGTACTCGATTGAAAAAATTATATTAACAGTCTATTAGGCGTCATTATAATGTTTATCTGCTTACAAATAAATGATTACATCTTTGAACACTAAGAATGAAAGTTTGTAGTACTTTATATATCAATTAATTAAGTAGCACATTAGTGAAAAACCTTAGCCTCGGAGCTTTATGACATTCCTACAATACATTTATGAAGGGAACATAAATATTAAAAAAAATTTAGGATTAAGGAAATGACATCTCAGTTAATACTACACGGTTTTTATTGGCGATAAAACATTAAAAAAAATAGTTTATTGTGTTATTTTTTTCGTTCGTATTAACAAATTGTATTCGTTATTAAAAAAAAGTTTGTATTTTCTTACATTTTCAGCTAAACCTATAAAGTTATTTTTAATCGAATATTAGTATTTAAATACTTTGGGATCCTTGGAAGGAAGCTATATCTTTCTTCTAAGCTGCGACGAACAACGAGAACTCGAGGAGAGAAATCAACTTTGCAAAGTTTTTTGTTTGTCTATGTTATTCACTGGGTCAAACATCGGTTGCAAAAAAAAAAAAATTGCAAGGTTAATATTCAAAAAACGATAAGTTTTGCATACGAATAGCTTAATTTCTAACTACACATTTAAGTTGTCCTTGTTTTTTTTAACCGACTTCCAAAAAAGGAGGAGGTTCTCAATTCGACTGTATTTTTTTTTTTTTTTTTTTTTTTTTTTTTTATGTATGTTACATCAGAACTTTTGACCAGGTAGACCGATTTCGACAAATTTTGTTTTAATCGAAAGGTGGTGTGTGCCGATTGGTCCCATTTAAATTTATTTGAGATCTAACAACTACTTTTCTAATTATATCTAATAATGCGTTTTTACTTGACGCTTTTTTCGTCGACCTACGTTGTATTATACCACATAACTTTCTACTGGGTGTACCGATTTTGATAATTCTTTTTTTGTTGGAAAGGGGATATCCCTAGTTTGGTACCATGATAAGGAAACCAGGATCTGATAATGGGATCCCAAAGAAATCGAGAGAAACTCTTGAAAATCCGCAATAACTTTTTACTAGGTGTATCGATTTTGATAATTTTTACTTTAATCGAAAGCTGATGTTTATCATGTGGTCACATATAAATTTTATCGAGATCTGATAACTACTTTTTGATTAATCTTTGATAACGCGTATTTACTTGACATTATTTTCGTCACCTTACGTTGTATTATACCTCATAACTTTTTACTGGGTGCACCGATTTTGACGTTTCTTATATAAATTAAAAGCTACTATTCGTCACGTGGTCCCATTCAAATTTAATTGAGATTTGATTCGTAATTTGTGAGTTATATCTAATATTGCGTATTTACTTGACGGTTTTTTCGTCACCCTACGTTGTATTATACGTTATATCTTTTTACTGGGTGCACTGATTTTGATCTTTTTTGTATAAATCAAAAGCTAATACTTGTCATGTCGTCCGTTTTAAATATGATTGAGATATAATGAGCAATTTTTGAGTAATCTTTGATGACACGTATTTACATGACGATGTTAAGACGACTGTGGTCATGTTCAATACTTTGCCACAACGCCATCTATCAAAATGTAATGAAATTACTTCGTTCACTATCGATCAAATTACAATATTCCACTAGAGTAGAGAGTAGCAGTTTATTCGTTATAAATATATTTGAGCTTTTAATTTTTGAGTTATCGCTAATACTGGGTATTTACTTGGCTATTTTACGTCGACCAACGTTATATTAACCTCATTACTATTTTACTGGGTGGACCGATATCGATGATTCTTTTTTTAATCGATAGGTGGTGCTTGTCATGTGGTCCCATTTAAATATAATTGAGATTTGACTCGAACTTTTTGAGCTATATCTGATATGGCGTATTTACTTGACTGTTTTTGGAGTTTTCTCCTTAAGAATCGATTTTCATTTAAGGCCCCGGAATGAAAAAATTGAACAGTAAAATCTACTGAACGAATGACCTTGTTAGAGATGGCGTTCAGACGTTTTCTAATAACGCAATTAGGTTCCGATAGGTGGCGTTATTGCATTCATTTATTTACAATTTGATATAGTAATAATATATTTCTTAGACTAGTAAGCCTTTTTGTGCCTATTTAGACAGTTGATCTGAAGGGGTAAACTCCAGTCGTGCATCGGAGCTGTGTGAAAACATGAACATTACATATTTTTAATAAAAAAGACATAAACCGTAATTCAATATAAATCCGCTTCAACTAAAAAACCCGCCGTATTAAGCGATGTCAGCGCTTCGCGCGAATCGACGACGGGCCTTTTATGAAATTTCTGCCTACAATCGCTAACAAAATGTTAGAAATAACAGTAGAACATTATATAATTCTACAATTTTATAATGTCGCGTTATATGGAATACGAACAAAGTATTACTATTTTTTCGTCGATCTACGTTGTATTACTCTTCGATGTAACTGAAGTCGGTTTTTTTTTCGTTTGCGAGCAAACACAATTATTGTCATTATTCTTTGATTATTAAAGCATTATAAAAATATTTAGGTTAATATTTTATTTGTCTACATGAACTTATATATAAATAGAATAAACTCATATATAAATAAAATATTTTATTTGATGGATACGTGCAATATAATATATTTATATGTTTTTAAAACGTAATCGAAAACGTTAAGGCTGTTGCACATTTTAATTTCATGTTTCATTAATTTCTATAGACAGAAACAAAAAAAAGACACGCCCTAATAATAGATCATTTAATCATTAAAACATTTTATTATGTCAATATTTGACTCATGATATAGGGTTTGTTGGAAAGAAATTGGGTTGTCTGAAAGAAATGGCTAAATAGCCATAAGTCCGTCCATTGTACTTCACAGTCTGTAAATGTTTTTTTTAAACGTGTTTATTGTTTAAAATGTAGTCGTGGTGTACAATAAAGTATAAATAAATAAATAAATAGATAATTTAAATTATTATATAAAATTCATTAATAATAAATATATGCAAGATATGCAATTTATAGATTATAGTTTATTTATATTATAAATATAATTTGTCATCGAACAGGTACCAATTGGTACGTATATGAATGAATAGGTATAATCTACATACATAAGAAAATGTCATGACAGAAAATGTTAAGATGAAAAGTGATTATATCATACATATCTCGAATAGATTGAACTCATTTTTATGTATAAAAATATGCAATTAAATTTTTAAGAAGATTATGAGAATTGGTGTAAAGAAAAGCAATATGAATACTGACATTTGAATTAGAATAAATAACTAAGGACTTAGACGCTTCCACCTCCTGTATAGTTTCGCACCCCAATTATTATGGATGTTACTAAAATGGATCAGATTAATTGCAATAATGTTAAAACTTCATTCATCGCTTAAGTACAGTCAATGTCTTCCACTCTCACAAGAGGCTACTCAAGTACGTGCTTACCTACATACGGCCTAGTTCCTCTTACATCAACCTCGTATAATAAAATGACTGAATATAAAACTAAAACGACACCGTAAGATATATGCTACAATGTTCCATTACCACTGACCTTCTTTGCTCCCTAGCGAATTGCTCCCAAGTTGTAACTATTAAGTCCTAAATCGGCAGTCACTTAGCACGACTTTGCTTCATTTCTGTCGAATTAAACATTGGAATGGAGGTTCGGCTCTGTATTGAAGCTAGGATGGCAGAGATGCGCGCGCAAACGATCGATTGTCGCTGCGCGCTGCGATGCCTCATCGTTTGTTTCTGGGCAAGTCATGACGTTTACGTCACAAATTGCGTACATTGACGAGTTCGCAATGCAAGCTAAAGCATTGAATGGGCAAAGAGAGGAAATCGACATCGACGGTAGCTAAATAAACAAAAGAACGTACAATGTATGAATTTAAGTACATACTGAAATTTCATATGCCCAATGAAGTATATATTTTTAAGGTTTCAACGTTTCTTTGCATTTTATAGTAAGATGATTAAAATGTTATATGAAATAAATTTGTTCAATCGTAAGATTAGAAATTAATTCAAATTTTTTAAATCACAAGCTATTAAAATTGCTTAAAATTATAGTCCCAGTAGGATTTTCTCCTGTGTCGGGGGTCCGGAAAAACACACTACAAAAGCACTACAAACTACAAATGCTCAGACCACAACAAATATCTATATGGACAATACAAACGTCTGTCGTGAGCGGGGATCGCAAATGCGACCGCCAGCGCAACAACCAGTGCTGTGACCGCTGCGCTAACGCGTCGTCCATCGGGAATCAAAGGGCAGCAATAGATATTCTAAAATATCACTTACGTTGTATTTTCGAGTACTTGTTTTACTAATCCTAAAAAATATCAATACTATTAGAACAAAAATAGCTAAGTTGTTGTTATAGAAAAATATAACTTTACAAATACTGTCGAAAACTACTAATGTTGCCACTACAAGCGTATTTTTATTCCAAAGTTTTGTAACCTTTTATGTTTTGTATGACAAAACAACGGATTTTGGGTTAGCAAAAAAAGTTTATAGACTTAGTTATCTTTGATAAAGATAAATAATTACATTAGGAAGTTAACAAATTACAAGAGTTCATATAAGCGTCAAATTCAAAGGTAAAGCATAAAATATAATACACAAGTCGTTTTCTATAGGACATAAAAATGTATGACGGTTTATTTATAATTTTACGCAAATATTTCGAAGTTTATGTTATATTACTCAAAAAATGTATCATGCAAATCTTAGTGGAGATGTAGAGTCATTGTCATAATTTCGAGGTTTTACTTCAGCTGAGTTTCAGGTTTCGTTTATCTTGTTTAACAACATTGTTATGTTTCGTTTGCATTTAAATTATTCTTCAGAATCAACAATTCAGAAATACGCATGGATGTAAAATCTTTCAAGTCTACATCCATAGACATTAATTCATTGATTTTTAACTGAGGTAGGGCACAGCAGGAATTTCCTGCTCAAAATATGGAGCAGCCCGACTGGGGTAGTACCTCGACCTTACAGAAGATCACAGCAAAATAATACTGTTTTCAAGCAGTATTGTGTTCCTGTTGGTGAGTAAGGTGACCAGAGCTCCTGGGGGGGATTGGGGATTGGGTCGGCAACGCGCTTGCGATGCTTCTGGTGTTGCAGGCGTCTATAAGCTACGGTAATCATTTACCATCAGGTGAGCCGTACGCTTGTTTGCCGACCTAGTGACATAAAAAAAAATGATAATGTGTTTACGCAATGATCACAGCAGTGACTGTTGCACTTTCGGTCGTGGGTTCGATTCACATTTATGAAAACTATACTACTACTATACATCATTTACATGTCTGTCGTAGTCGGAACGCAGTCACAGGATCTTTGCCATTGGCCTATTTTTTTAGAATAATCGAAAAAAAATAGTTTCCATAATTTTCATTATAGCCGCCGTAGAATAGTCGTTTATCTACAATTCTAAAGAAACGGATCTGGCCGGACCTGCGATAAATGATATTCTTATAATTTAAAATGTCCCGTTACTTTTTAAAATTTCGTATTAATTTTTTATTTTTAATGTTGTGAATAATAATCCAAACAAGGCTAAATAGTAGTTATTTATGTCAGGTATTAGATTATCCATAAATTACGTCACACGAATTGTAAGATTTTTTGACCCCACCCCCGACCGATAAGGTGTGACGTAATGTGTGGATGGCCTCTCCTTAGGATTGTTAATCAAGCAAGAAATCATTTTCTTACATAAGAATATTGAAAATGTGCTTATAATTATGTTAAAAATTTAGGGAATCACGTCAATTATATATTTCACGTTTATACCAATTTAACAGTTTATTACAAATGATGCAAATCTTATGACATTTTTACTTTGATGACTCTAAGGATCCCATCCATATTATTAATACAGAAGCCAAAAGCTGTATTTGTTTTTTTTTCTTAATTTCGTCCGTCTGGCTGTATTATGACCTTGCATAACGGTAAAACTCCTATAATAATTAATGATGTGACTAATAAAGCGTCACGTAATTTTAAGTCTATACGAGCTGAAATACTGAATAGGAACGTTCTGACGAATACAGCTTGTATAACAAATATTAATAAATGTTACGAAACTACGTAAATCAGAAAAAATTTTTTTAAAAAGAGACTTAAAATCTATAAAGTAAACATACTCTTAGAAAAATCAAAGCAACGCTTTTTAAATCGTGCTGACTAAAAACAAACGAAAAACAAATTAACATTCAAAATAAAGTACAACAATTATACGAAATAATATAAAATGAAGCAGTTACATGAAACCCCTAAAGATTTCTTTCGAAATTGTTAGTATGCCCAATAATTTTTTTGTGAAGTTTACTTACTACTACTAATAGTAATTATATTAATTTGCTATTTTTCATTACGAAAGAAAACTGTTTAATTTAATTTGGATATTTTTATTATTATGATGAAAACTTACTTATTTTACTTTCTCTCTCTCGTATTTGAGGACCTTGTATAAATAGTTGATACGATGGGTAAAGAAATAGCTTTTGTTTGACAATAATTCAACTAATCTGTTTATTTATATAGTTTTCAAATTAACACATTTTACACCCAAAAACGAACCGAATAAATTGTAGGCTATAATGAGGCTAAATGTGTGGTAGTGTGGTATAGATTTCATCTTGATATTCTTATATATAAAATTTTCGTGTCACAATGTTAGTTAAAAAACTCCTCCGAAACGGCTGGACCGATTTCTATGAAATTTTGTGTACATATCGGGAAAGTTTGAGAATCAGCCAACATCTATTTTTCATAACTCTAAGTTATAAGGGCGGGGGATTACGGGAGTTCATAACATGTATGGTAAAACAACGTTCGCGGGGTCAGATAGTAAAAAGTAGAATTACTGTGAATAAAAAACTTTGAATACATAGTAATCTAATAAGTATCGAGCCGACAAAGCTTGTAAAGGATGGATAAACTGAGTAGGTACATGGTTTGCAAAAATGGTTTGAGTGAAATTATTACTTGTAATTGTTTATTACATTTTGGCACAAAGATGGCCCTTTAATGTTAGAATGATATGTTTTAAAATATCAACATCGATGATTAAAAAACAGACTATTTCAAGTAAGTACTCATTTTGCATAGAATAAGTCTGGGGAGAAATCTCTTTTAGTAATATGTCCACTAATAAGATGTTGTTATTTGATAGGGTTAAGGCTTCACTTTGATTTACTTGTATTCATAGTAGGTATTATGAAATATAAGAAATTACGAAACAAAACTCACACAAATACTTTAAGCAAAAATATAAATAACTAAGAACTAGAAGAGAGAGAGAGAGAGAGAGGTTAGGATACTTTGTTAAAACGAAGTTACAAGAATTCAGGCGCTATATAATAAATATATAACACAGATGTAGTTAATAATGTCTACATAATTTTAAATTATTTAGAGATCTGGAAGTGGGTAAAAATTGCGTTACAAGATTCCATTACATAAATGAGGAGATTAATAGGAAGTGTAAACATAACGGTGTCGTTATGATTATATAAAATCCTAATTATAAGTCTGGTACTTCAATTAAAAACTTTATTGATAACCAGGCTTGAGTTCCAAGGACACATGCAAATTAATTACTTACTAACTATAAAAACTAATAGAAAATTTCAAAAATTTGCAATATAAAAGGGTCAAAAATGTTTTAACGGCAAAAGAAATTTAAAGTTTTGGTTCTACCGTTCATAGTGCAAAATCTGACTATAGTAGCTATAGTTACGTACCTAAAGTGTGGCTCTATTATAGTATATTTGAAAATATCTATTTAGTACGAAAAATTGGGGTCTAATAATAAACATCCCCATCAAACCGCAGTTGAATGGCGTCGAAACCTGTTATAATATATCATTATATAATTGGTTACTTAGTTTGTAAGTGGGTGTAAAAGCTTCTTTTAGTTTTAGAAGATATTCCTCTGGATTTCAGAAATACTAAAATGTATTTGTATAAATGCAATCGTATAGAGTAATACCATTCTAATCTATCTATCTTATATATATAAAAGCGAAAGGTCACTCATCACGAAATCTCCGGAACTATAACACCTACAAACTTGAAATTTGGCAGGTAGGCTTCTTATAGGACATAGACATCCGCTAAGAACGGATTTTACGAAACTCTACCCCTTCACCCCAACGGGGGTTGGAAGTTTGTATAAAAGTCCTATATTTTTGAAGTAACAGACTTGAAATTTAAAATGTATGCTCTATAGATGGTGAGGAGGTATCCAAATAATGCATCTTTAGAAATCAACTCCCTTTTGGGGTTAAAACGGGGGATGGTAGGTTGTATTAAAGTTCTATGTTTTTGATGTAAGAGACTTGAAATTTAAAATGTATGCTCTATAGACGGTGAAGAGGTGTCCAAATAATGCATCGTAATCTAGAAATATAAAAGGGAAAGGTCGGTGGACTCACTCATCACGAGAACTCAAAAACCGCTGGAAGGTCCATCCATCCAGGATTGACAAAGATGAAATTTGGCAGGGAGATAGATTATAGTTAGTAGACGTCCGCTAAGAACGGATTTTGTGATATTCCACCGCTTTAATTAACGGGGGTTTAATTGGGGTTGATGAAACATATACAGCAGGGTCGGTTTAAAGGAAAATAACGGCGTTTACAACCCTATGTGTTCAAGAAACATTTATATTGATCACTTATAAGTAGTACAAAAAAAAATCTACAATATCTAACTTTTACGTTACGAAAATACTTTTTTATTTACCTGTGTCGTCACGGAGTCACGGAGGATCGTGCGTTACGCTATTCCGTGGCATATATTTACGTAGAACCATATTAAAAACTAAATTTCATGCAGTATATTTTAAACATATTTACAATACAATACTATTATTTAATTATTACTACATTATTTCATACCACAACTCTGACGAATTCAACGAACCGTTTTGTTCGACGCGACGCGAATAAAACTAAGATTGTGGTGTATAGGGAGGTTTTATAAAAAAAATATTTAATTATATTAAATTGTGCCTTTTGAAAAGTTACTCAATATGATAAGCATTTCAAGTGACTGCATATCTTCATAACCACGCGGACGTAGTCGTGGGCAACAGTTAGTGTATTATAAAACAAAGTCCCCAAAAGTGTATATGATCGATTCCCTCAAAAGCTACTGAACGGATTTTCATGCGGTTTCACCAATAGAGAGAGGGCTTCAAGAGGAAGGTTTACGAAACGACTAAGCCGATTTTGATGAGAGTTTCACTGGAAGTTGTCGGGAAAATTTTGTGACACACTGATTTCAACGTGGGCGAAGCCGCGGGCACAGCTAGTTACTAAATAAAACTGTGAATGAGTTATAAGTTTTCCGTTTCTTGTTAGATTCTTAGTTACTTTGATATTCAAAAATAGGTTAAAAAAACGATTTTGTAGAAATCAGTAAAGTCTAAAATAGTATATAGCTGAGGGCATAGCAGGAAAAATCCTGCTCAAAATCTGGATCAGCCCGACTGGGTAAGTACCTCGATATTATAGAAGATCACAGCTAAATAATACTGCTTATAAGCAGTGTTGTGTTCCTTTGGTGAGTAAGGTGATCAGAACTCCTGGAGGGATAGGGAGTAGGTTAGCAACACACTTGTGATGTTTTTGCTATTGCAGGCGTCTATAAGCTGTAGTAATCGCATACCATCAGATGAGCCGCAGGCTGGTTTGCCGACCTAGTTATAATATTTGTTCTTCTATTTTATTAATATTTGTACATTTTCAATCCGCTCTTACTATATAGTATCCTATTCTCAAAGTGGTTTCCAGAAATCGTTCTCGACACAGCATATTACACATAATATTCATATGTTCATTAAATACAATGTTTAATGTTTTATCATATGTTCATTAAATATAATGTGTAATGTTTTATTAAAATCTGGAGTAAAATCAATGAAACCACATTAAATTATAATATTTTATTGCGTTGATGCAAAGATCGAGTTAACAGAGGCATATTAATAAAAAAAAAAAATTAAAAGATCTTCTAGGAGATTAATGTTAAAATTGCCTGTTCATAAAACAAAAATTTTCAGTCAATCTTTCACCATTCGGGCAATTCAGCTATAGAATAATTTACCATTATATATAAAAGAAGCCAAATCACTCCCAACGTTCAAAAAATTAGTTAAAAAGCATTACCTTAATACTGAGGGCGATTCCAATTAAATTTATTTATTTATTTTATTTATTAGTTTTTTTATTTTTAATTTTTAGTGCGAAACTAGTTGACCCCGCAAACGTTGTTTTGCCATGTATGTTATTAATCTTCTTATTCCCCCCCCCTATAACTTCGGGGTATGAAAAATAGATGTTGTTCGATTCTCAGACCTACCCATGCACACAAAATTTCATGAGAATCGGTCAAGCCGTTTCGGAGGAGTTTAACTACAAACACCGCGACACGAGAATTTTATATATTAGACTAGCTGGCCCCGCAGGTCATTGTTTGTAGGAGAAAGCGATTTATATACAGGGGGCAATTGAGTATGAGGCATTAAAATTACAATCAAGATTTATTAAAAAACTATTAATGTTAGCAACTCATCTAGGCATTTAATGACATATTATTTACTTATTCCTTAGCATATATAGTCTAACCCAATGGTCTAACCGAGAATGATGCAAAAGTTCACGAAAAGGAGGAGCGCTATTTGGAAGGTAGACCTTGGCAACAATAATTGGGATTAATAGCGTCAAGCAGAAGAAGAATATAGTCTAGTGAACGTAGGCAATGTTAATTTGCGTTTAATATCAAGAAATAAATGAAAAATAATTTTTGGAAATTAAAATAATTGAAAATTTCATATCATTAGGACTATTTTTTCATACCTGGTATTTAATTATTTACCAGTTTAAAACTTTATTATCATATACATATATCATACATTCCGAATCGTTAAATAAATAATATAGGGTCTTAGAACAACGAACTGTGTTTATTGTGGATTTATTTGTGGCGTTGGTAGCGATAAACATGTTTATTTGACGGAAGCGTATTTGATAATGCTTGAAGTACATAAATAATTAAATAAAATAAATATTGAATATTTAGCATTCTATTTTATTTGGCAGAAATATTTTAACTCGAGTTAGACATAAAACAAATCAATACTCTCCAAAAAATTGCCTCCGTTCGAAACAATTTGCTTTAAAATTTTTAGGAAATGTTCTTTTAATTTTTTTTAATGTTTATTTTATTTTTGGTTTAAAAATTATTAATTTATGTGAAATAAAAACAAGAAATAATTTAATTTATAAATAAGTTCTTAAAATATTATATATATTATATATTTACTTATATGTATTTTAATTAATTATGATATAAAATAGTTTTAATAATAATTGTACAAACTATAATATCTATATCGTATAGGTACAATTAAAATGATATTCTCAAACAAAAGCATACAGTACAAAACTTACCTGATTTTTACGACTCAGTTAAAATAATTTAACCTTCTTGTTTAGATACTCCATCATAAAAAATCACCGAAAAAATGCAAAGGCTCTACAACATACAGCCGTTGTAGCGTAGGATACGCCTCTAACTAAAAGTGACAGTGGCGCTGCAGAGTAAAAACGTTTTCATGTCGAACTAAACAGATATTACGATATACGCAGAACTGATACCATAAAAATATGTAATGAATAAAAAAGTTTCATACGTTAAAGAGCTTAGCAAAATTACATAAATATTTTTGTAATTCAGATGATCAGGCATTATGTATATTATGATCGTCTTAATATTTAAACTGTTTTACTTTGTAATATATACTTCTGAAAGCTTTTTGAAATGCTATCTTGACTTCTACAAATGATAGTTTAAGCTTTCAGAATTTATGTGTAAAGTAACACATGTTAGTTGTACCTAAAATTTCAAAATGAAATGAATCGAAACACGTAAATGATTGGATACCTTACGTTTTCTTAAAATATGTCATTTTGTATAAAAAATCGCAGCATTGATTAATATAAAGTAGCGCTGCAATCCCTTTATGTTGACCCAAGTCTCTAGATGTTGCCAAACCTCATTGATTTTTTGTAGCTTTGTTCCTGAAGTCTTTGACTGGGTTATAGATTCTCTTAAGTGAAACTATTGGCAAGTTGCCATTCATTATATAGAGCGACCTTAAAAGCCCCTTTACGAAAAAATGTTTTTTATGCTCCGAAAAAGACACACCTATCGTTCTCATCTAATATAGTATATATAGTAATAAGTAATAGTAATATATATAATAGCCTATTAAGATCTATATCTATATTATACGAAAGCTACGCAAAGTTTTAAGTAAATAATTTGTATTAATACGATTTATTTTTATCATAACAACATTGGCTTAAAGTTAATGGAGGCCCATATGAAAGTACGTTAAAGTGCCCTCTGCCATTAGTTTCCAGAATTTCATTCAGACACCTATGCACATTTGCTTTTCTTTGAATAAACTGACCTCTATCAACAATTTGGGAAAACTGTATCTCGGTAAGTTTTCCTTCTTATCTCTTTCAGGTTTTCAGTATTTAAAGAGATGCTTCGAAAGATGGCGCTACAGAATATAAAAATAATTTGATAAGCACATGCTGAAATATTTTGTATATTTTAACAAAACTTAATTAGCAACAGAAATTTCGTAAAATTTATTTTTATTTATTCATTTATTTAATATTTGGGAAACAAACAGATCAGAGTAAATTAATTTAACAAAATCCAGCAAAGTTTCCACGAATTATTATTTCATAAAAGCACTCCAAAGTAATGATAATAAATGAATAAACATCAAGATCTCAAAAAAAAAGCACAAATCATCAATAAAATTCATTCCACATTAAATTGTCTCAATGAAATTCGATAACTGCTTTTTATATTCAGCTAAAGATAAATGAAATAAATCTAAATTCTCAAAATGCTCATTCTATTCACGACAAGCTCTGATTAAAAACGAATTAGCGTTATAGGAAGTACGACAAGTTGGATTATGAAAACCCCTCGGATGACGTGAACCAGACCGTGGACAGTTCAAAAGTACATTACTAAGTATAAATGAAGAACCTATATGATTATTAGCAACTTTAAATAAAAATATTTTGTCTCGAACAGAACGGCGTCTAGACAGACTCAATGGATTGTTTGGTAAGTCAGTAAATTTATACGACAAATACTTCAGAAACTTATTCTGAATATTCTCAATACGATTCTTATAAACGCCATAGTGAGGATTCCAGACCATAGAGACATACTCAAGTACAGAGCGAACGTAGTTGTAAAGAAGATTAAGTGATTTATGAGTAACCTAATTTGCCATATAAAACATTTCATATAATTTTTGACATTTTCTTTTCAGAAAATATAAATATTAAAATCTTAGTTACATTACTTTATATCTTATGAAAACAATAACATTACAAGAATTTTATGAAATCAATTTTTTTATATATTAATATAGAAAAAGATAGTATAATGCAAAACAAACATTGTGCCTCTTTTTACGAAAGTTGCGCGGACGAAGGAGTATGAAATTTTGCACTCTTATAAATTATATAAATATATTTTTTAAATTAAATCAATAAAAAAAAATTCACACACACACAACTTACATTCACAATTCACACACTACCATGTATTAGACACACACACGCATTATACTCTTTTGTTTATTATTTATAATCTTTGACAACATAACCTTAATAATGTTCAAACTTACAATGTAACTAAATTTTTTTTATTTTTTCTATGAATATGGTATAGCTACTTATATTTTTTTCGATAAACATACTTATAAATAATTCACACACACACACACACTTAAACACACACACACGCATATATATATATATATATATATATATATATATATATTATAACACCTAGACTTGGGGTGGGCATCGAACCCACAACCCCCGAAGCAGAAAGCAGGATCACTACAAACTGCACCAACGGGCTAGTCAAAGTCAGAAAGGTCAAATTTCGATCACTGGGTGACCACTTCTTTATTTAAATGCTACAAAGATGAAATAAATATTTCTAAATTTGAATAATTAATTACAAACTTATTTTTATTACAACAACATTGTATATTATGAGAACATGATAAATTGAAAAAAATATTTACATAGAAAATTCTACAGAATATCATACAGTAAAAGTCAGTTTGATCTTTAGTGATCGAGTGTACGTTATAGGATTCCAAGAATCCAAATCATGAATGTTTTCTCATGATGTCTTTTTTCACCATTGAGTATGAGATAAATTTTTGACCAATCTTGTAAAAATTGGAAAAAAATAATAATCGTATTCTGCAATCTTCGGTTATGATCGGATGAATGTTACAGTAGTTTTATATTTAAAATTGTACGTCATTTGATAGCTAGCTGTGCCCGTTTCTAAAATAAAAGTAGCTTAAAATACTCCTTATTACATACAGCTATCTACCAGTGAAATTCCCATCAAAAATCAGATTAAATAATAATTTTGCTATTTAGTTAAGAATAGAATAGAATAAAGAATAATAGAACATAATAGAACCGAGTAGAACAGAATAGAAAAGAATAGAATGGAATAGAACGGGACAGAATGGAACAGAGAGGAACAGAGCGGAGCAAAGCGGAACAGAGCAGAACAGAGCGGAACAGAGCAGAACAGAGCGGAACAGAGCAGATTAGAATGGAACAAAACGGAACAGAATTTAACAGAAACTAACAGAATTGAACAGAACGGAATAGCACAGTTATAAAATAAAAAAATAAAATAAAAAATAAAAGCTTATGTTACTCCAGTGAAAGTCCCATCAAAATCGGTCCAGCCGTTTCAACGATTAGCCAGAACAAGTAGACAGACAGGCAGATAAAAATTGTAAAAAAAATATTATTTTTGTATATGTATCGTGTACACATCCATATGCATTTTGTAAAAGGGGTTATTTTAATATTTCAAACAGTCACACCCATTTTATTTATTTGTATATATGCAGTGGCGTTATGATGCGTAGACCTGAAAGGTAAAGAAAGATCGAAACAAAACTACATTTTCCCCCAAGGCTGCGTGTAATTATGTGCTTATATTCATTTAGGTAATGTTTAAATTGACGTCGGATTTTTCAGTTTAAGAATCAACACCATTATTTGTATTCGTTATTGTCAGAATAAGGTTTGTTTATCATTGTGTTTGTTCGCAAATGAAAAAAAAAACCGACTTCAATTAGATCGACAAGTAATACAACGCAAATAGACGAAAAAAATTAACAAACGCATTAGTCGTCACTACGATATTCGAGGGCTTCCCTCGATTTCTCTGGGATTCCATCATCAGATCCTGGTTTCTTTATCATGGTACTACACTTGGGATATCTCCTCTCCGACAAAAAATTTAAATTTCATTGAATTATCAAAGTCGGTTCATAAACGACTAAGTTATCCCCGAACATACATAAAAAAATCATCTAATTGAGTAATCTCTTCCTTTTTTGTCGGTTAAAAAATACAATTAATTAAAAGTCTACACAGTACAAATATTCACGCAAAAAATGCCAGTTCGAAGTTTGCCAATTCAGTTAGTCTGTAATAAATAATTTATTTATCCAACATAGTTATATAGCATAGTTATCAATAAATACATTCGACTTGACGAAAAATAAATAAAAAGTATTTTTATTCGATTTGTAAAATCATTGCTAATAATAAGGAGCACCTCACTTTATCATAGTGCCCGTAAGGGAATCTGATCTCCTCGAACGAAATAAACATCAGGCCGATCAATTGTCGGCGATTTTGACACGCGTCTTGTGATTCCTTTGTTACGAGCGCCCATTCAAAACGTATGGCAAAACTGTATTCTGTATATTGCTTTCGTGATTGTTTCTTGCGGCATAGAGAGAAATTGGTTTACATTTGCCGTGATCGAATACAGTAACAATGGTAGCCGAAAATAGTTAAGGTTTTATTAAGACAAATTATTATTTATAAATTATTTTTATAACTGTCTTTTGGTAATTTATATTAGCTATTTATGTCATATATTAGCTGTTAAATGTAGAAATTTATTATATTTACTAAAATGTGCTAAACTAGTACCTAAATATTATCCTGCAATATTTTGAAACTTCTTTCTATACCACATTTGTGGTTTGACTTTCGTGTACTAGAAATACCAGACTGCTCGCAGAGCTCAATCTCGATCAGGTTCCACAAAGGAGTTGTATGAAAAATCGTCTCCCCTTACATCTATTTCGGCCATTTTTAGGTAATTCGAGTGACGCGAACTAATCGAATATTTTATCATCCCGAATTTTTGCAAAATCTGGAATACTAATTTATTTAAAATGCAATCAAAATCCTAAACAAAATTCTAGCTTCTAACTTACGGTATGACGGAAATGCTTTTAGATATCAGGCGGTAAAACTCTATTAAGGCTGGAACATTCATTTGTTTACTAACCAGTACTACAAGTCAAGCCTTATTTTATTCCGTTAGAGATTGAAAATACTGAAATACATTTTAATGTATTTGTCATCCTACTTACGCCTGCCGATAAATTTTCATACGTTTAACTGCCGACTGCACTTTCACATTAACCTTTATACTAATAATCAACCTATATTATATAAATCTACAATTGTTATATACTTCCTTAGGGGTGGAATTTTCACAAAGCTTGAAACACATTTTTACTAACTTTGAAGCAGTAGCCCGAAAAAAAGTTTTATACACTAACATTAAAACAATCGAATGTACTTCTATAAAATCTTCAATCATTAATTCACTCCCATTAACGGTTGAATTACCGAAAATACTGATACTTGTATACATTAATCTTTGATGACAAATCATTGAAACAAAATTTTATACTTTTAACACTGATGAATTACTCTACAAATTTTTATTACTCTTTTACCCCTGTAAGGGTAGAATTTTCACAAACGCACAAAGCACCTATTTAACAGAAGACCAAAAATAGATTGTATGCATTTGTATTTAACTGAGGTAACGTTGAAATCCGGTAAGCATACTTTGATATTATATATTTTAAGAAAATTCTCAGTTGAATATTATTAATTTGAATACGAATGTTTATTAAATATCAAATTCAAATTAAAACACCATACTTTTAAGATAAGGCGCTAAGATTAATTGTGATCCCGGATTTTACCAGAACACCATTCGGTTTCTTAAGCTTGCGTCTGGCTAAATGTGGGATTTAAGATACTTTGCGATCTTACTCTAATAAACTTTGAGTTGCCCACAAACAAACAAAAATAGAAACATACACACATATTTAAACACACTAATACGCGTATACATATCAACCAAAATATCATTGATTTTGTGTCAGGATGAAACTTCACAGGCCTTAAAATTAAATTATTGTAAGACGCTAAAAATCTAAATGCGACAAAGGTTCATCTTAGTAGAAATTATGATCAAATCAATCAATCAATGCAATGATGAGCAAATCAATCAAGCAATCAACATAATTATGTTAAGGTACTTACTTGGGCATGACACTCAAATTATTGAAGTATCGTTACAAAGAATTCTATATTTTAATATTATAATTTAAAATCAAATTTAAATCCAAAAAGTTTTTAATTATTCATTACATATACATTACATTAAATTATGTCAGTAGTGTTTTGAATACAGAATGAGATTAGACTTGATTTATCAAAGTTTAAATAATGTTATCTAAGTAAATAAAATCAATTATTGCGATAAAAATTTCACTGGCGCGTCACGGGCCATGATGATGATTGCTTAAATATTTAAAATACCTTTTAGCCTTATGTTTTCACTTCTCCGTGATAAAGTATTTATCAATTTCTTCTGTGAAATGAAAGTACTACTTTTTTATTAAATGAATTCATTTGAATTACAACTCTATTCGCATTCGTAATTAAAACATGGTCATAGTAGCGATATCTTCAACGGCATTTAACTGAGCTGGATTTCATTGCAATCATATTGAGAAGGGATTTGCATTAAAAAAGGATTTTCACGCAGCTTTAAGCATTTATACTCTTCTATTAACGTCTCCAGCGATTGGACCATTTATTTTATATTTGTAACTTGTGTTTGTTCTGAAATATTCTCATTATTTTTAAATAATCAGTGGTATTGAGATTTTGCATTCGTTTAAATTGTAATATTACCATGTGAAATATGTAATCAAGCTCGCTTCAAATAGGTCTGCTTGAATAGAGGCCCGTAACGAGCGGAACTTTGCCCTATAATAAATGTTATCTAGACGAAATTTAGATGAAGGTAAATGATGGTATCATCAACGTATGAATCTATTTGCTAATTGTGGCAAAATATGCATTTGCCGCATTGCTTAATACAGGTATCTACGACAAAAATACTAGGTATATACATACCTAACCTAACCTAACAAAGCTCTCTGTTTAGTCTAAAAGAGAAACCTCTGCAAGTTCGGTTACTTTTGACTGTGACTTGATAAAGCATTATTAAGGGATAAAATTGGCATTATGTTTCTATTTATATTTATAATAACAAACAGACAATTTTTCAAGTCAATAAATTTTTTATTTTAGTATAAGTATAGCATTTTTTTTAAAACTAATTTACACTTTACCATCTCATTCGTACCTATATTTTCGGAACAAAACATAAAATTGTGAATATGATTTCGCACGTAACATAATAAAATAAAGCTATTCACTCTTGGATTTATCCTTTCGTCACTTCACTTATTCCTAAGCTAATTCGCTACAAAATGTGATACATTGTATACTCAAATTTACATTTGCACTCTAAATAACTTTATTTAAACAAGTAAGGTTCGTGTTGATACTCTTCTATCGTCACTTGATTAGTAATTCATGAATATGTGAAGCTACCACCAGCTCAGAATGCAGATTCTACTGAGAAGAGTCAGCTAAAAACTCAACATTCCACTCTAAACTTCAAGTCGATTAAATGACTCAAAGTGACTAGGAATCGCTAGCAAAACTTTCCTCATTTTTCTTTTCTACTCCACCATCAGGTTTTTTTTTACAATTTTTGGAAATAATTTATTGGAGTAGCACTTTAAAATATTATATTTATTATATTTTTACTTATATTTTTTTAAAGTTAGTAAAGTATTAAATAAATCTAAACAAGTTCGTCCGTTTAAGAGATACGACACCGACAGACGGACACACAGGTACACAAATCAAATTGATACCAGCTTTTAGTAGTTTAAAAATGTGATGGCCGAGTTGTCTTACATATGTTATTATAGTTTAATAAAACGTCGTTGTTAATCGTCAACATAAACTTAGTCATTATTAGCCTAATAAATATATTTAAGTCCATTAATGACACTCAAGTAATGGAAATCTCCGATGAATTGTTGAATCTTCATCTCGAAGTACATGGGATGTTTACAACCTACATCCAGCCTTCTAAAGTTGATTTAGTACTAACAGAGTTATAAAGTTGCCACTCGCCGGCAGCGAGCGATGAACAAAATCTAAGTGAATTTGTCAAACGTGACAGCATAATAAGCTTTCAGAGAATTTGCTTAACTTGTGATGGAAGTAATATTGTTAGTAGATCGGTACGGTGTAAATGCACTACAGAAAATTATCAACCTCTTGTTTTTGCAATTAAGTACACTTTAAATATAATTCAAGTTTGATTCCTAAATAAAAAATTAAATGTTTTAGTATTTAATAGAAATCATTTAGTTTTCAGACGTAAGCTAATAACAACAACAAACGCGATACGCTAAGTAGTCGGCTAGTCTCATCGAATAAATAAGGTAGTTGATATATGATGAATTTTTACGATCATTTTACTGCTCTGATGCAGATATCAAAATTTCTCCTAGACTTTGACGATTACAATAAAATGTTTCTCTTTGCTACCTTCAATTAACATAAAAACAGCTAGGTTTTTATGGCGTGATCAAAGATTTTGATAATTTGACATATCATCTACTTACATCATTTCGGCTCTTGATTATAGCAATGTATGTTATTTGAATATAAAACGCGCGATAATTTTCTTTAAAAATACTTGAAATTATAATTAGATTCTGTGATCAAAGTAATATTAAGGAGAGTGTGAAATTTTTGTTCAAAGCTGCTATCTGATTATCAACTGTACTGTTCTAAAAGCTTTAGGGTGTGGTACAATTTGTTAATTTAATTACCTTTAGTCATACGCGTTTAATATAACGCAGTATTAACGGGAAGTTTGTGTTTTTTTTATGATATTTTTTCTAAACAACTTTGTACTAATTTTACAAACTACGTAGTGTCGTTAAAATTAATATAAGTGGTATAAACTAATGAATAAAAAAAATCTAAAAGTGGCAAAACATAATTTATCTCCATTGCCTCTTCATCTTGGAATCGCTTCTAATGACGCGAAAATCTTCAACTTTTATTTTATTTCTACCACTATTATTGAAAGTGAACTTCGTGAATATTTCGACATTTTTAACACAACCAGGTCGGCAAACAAGCGTACGGCTCACCTGATGGTAAGCGATTACCTAAGCTATAAAGACAACACCAGAAGCATCGGAAGTGCGTTGCTAACCCTTTTCGTAATCCCCCACAAGAAGTTTTGGCCACCATACTCACCACAGGAACACAATACCGCTGAAAGCAGTATTATTTAGCTCTGATCTTCTGTAAAGTTTAGGTATTTCCCCAGTCATGCTGCTCCAGATTTTAAACAGGATATTTCCTCCTGCTCCCTTACTCAGATATTCTTATGATTTGTATTTTTATCTTTTTTTGAACAACCTTTGTCCTGACATTAATGAACACAAGAAAAATAATTATACAATTTTGTTCTGTCGTTCGGAAGTTGCATAGCTTACGTACATTTTTGTCGGTTCATTTTTATTTACATATATAGAAGTAGTAACTAGTATAGTGAAACGAGGAAAATACGAGTATATTCGAATATCACACTAGACTCTATGTAAATTTGTTTTAGGTGTGATCTCATGGTGCCTGTAGCTATAATGTCTTGTATTGGAGCACTGCTGACACGGCGATCGCAATCTTTTGTCATTTGCAAATGGCGTCGCAGTGGAACTGTTCCACAGGATAAGCAATATATCAGAAATGGCATTAACTAATGAACAATGTACGTTATACCTAAATAATAGCATTTGAGTTAAATATGTGTTTTTTGCATCTATTATAATTAAAAAAATATTTATAACGTGGTTAAGCAATTTAATTTTGTTATTTAATGTACAATATTTTTACATTATTTGAATTTATTTACAATTTATAAATGCGAAAGTCTGTTAAAATGTGTACATCAAAATACGTTTAAAATAAATAATAATAATAATCAATACGTTTTTACTCGTTTATGCTAAAACTACTGAACCATTTGCAGTGATACTTGTTATGTAAAGATTTGAACGCCGGATTTAACACTTAAGCCTTACATTTGTATCCTGAATTTCCTTCGGGATGGGGACTTACGCGGATAAAAACACGCACAAATTATATTTTATGCTATATACATTATATCGTAATATTTGTTCCAGCTTTTTCTTATTTCTGTTGTGAACCGTTCAGAGGTAAAAACCGTTTCCTCCGTGATAATCGACAGGCGACAGCGATCCAACGCGCAGCGCAGATTTATGACGTAATATCTGAGACGCCACGTAGGGTTGACGATATAGTGTAACAAGTTTTTCAAGATTCAATTATTAAGACATTCGATGGAATACTTTGATGAAGTCAGGTGAACAATGTATGTATATAAAGTATATAGAGTGCAAAATAATTTATAAATCAAATAGTCAATTATAAATGAGTTTTTTTCTTGTTTTCTTTGCCTTATTTTAAACAATAGCCATAAAATTGAATATATTTGTGATCATAGTTTGTAATAGTGGACACGACGTAATATTATACTAATTAATAATTTATGAGTTGAGAACAAATCTTTATTTGAGATAAGTTCCTCTTTGCCAACTTTTCAACAACGGTATTTGAAAACGATAATACGTGTGGGTACAATATCAATCAAAAATAAAGATTACGAGTTTTAACTTTTAATTTATTCATTAATTTGGTTGAATGGGTTCCAATGGTACTAAAAGAGCACAGATGATTTTGCCAATGTACGTGATATGAATAATGGAAAATAAACGAAGGAGATTGATCGGTGCGGTCGAGATTACAACCTTAGTCAAATTTTAAAGATACAAATAGCAGTAATTTAGTTTATAATCCTTTACCTATAACTATAAAAATATTATAAAGGGATGTATAAAAGATATATTAAATCCGACCAAGTTATTCTTTGAGTTGCCCGTTAGCGGAGTGTGCAGTGATTCTGCTTTCTGCTCCGGGGCTTTTGAATTCGATTCCCAACTCGAATCTGGGTGTATTGCATATATTTGTATATATAATATAAATGTCATCACCATCATTAATCATTCCAGCCTATTGCAGTCCACTGCTGGACATACGCCTCCACAAGTTCACGCCAAAAATGCGTGAATTCATGTGTGTTGCCCATAGTCATCACGCTGGGCAGGCGGGTTGGTGACCGCGGGGCTGGCTTTGTCACACCTAAGATATATAAGTGTATTGGCAATTGAAAAATAATTATTTGCAGGCATTTCTTTTTTATTTTTATTTTTCTTTTCGCAACCCTTTACTATCGAGTGAGCAATTTTGTACAGCAGAGTAGTTACGTCATAGCTTCCTTCCTGTTTATCTATGGTTATTCTCTGTATTACGCCGTTATTCTGATAATGTTTTACCGATAAATATAACATTTATTTGTAGATATACATACAACGATGATATTCTAATATATGTATATGTCACTTTTAGAAAACTAATTTTAATAGGATTTTAATTTATTATTCCCAAAAGTTATTTAATAAAATGATCAATGACTTTCAAACGGAAAATCTAATTTCCTGTATCTTAATTATCACATTTTATGTGACATAATTCTTTGACAACTTACTTTATATAGGAGTTCATTAGCAAAATGTTTGTAACAGTATATTATAAAATAAAAAATTACTCTATTTATGTAAGAAAATAATTGTAAAATGTGTGCGTGTCAGCTCCGTCACGCGACTGCAGTTAAATACTTAGACCGAATTGTGATTTAAAACAATTAAATTCTATACTAATACTAACTAACTCGGTAAACGTTGTCTTGCCGCTAAACGCTATTTAAAAATAGGGGTTGGTGGTAGAAGGGTGAAAATTTAGGGTTGTATGGATTTTTTAATGTTGTATCATAAAAAAAATATATGTAAAAATTAAAAAAAAAAATGGGGTGGACTACCCTTAACATTTAGGGGGATGAAAAATAGATGTTGTTCGATTCTCAGACCTACCCAATATGCATACAAAATTTCATGAGAATTGGTCAAGCCGTTTCTGAGGACTTTAACTACAAACACCGCGACACGAGAATTTTATATATCTATACTAATATTATAAAGCGGAAGAGTTTGTTTATTTGTTTGTTTGTTTGTTTGTTTGAACGCGCTAATCTCAGAAACTTCTGGTCCCATTTGAAAAATTTTTTTACTGTTAGATAGCCCATTTATCGGGGAAGGTTTATAAGCTACGAGTATATGTTTCATCACCCTCAAACCAAAAGGAGCGGAGCACCAATGAATAATGTTTTAAAATCGGGGGTTCTTTTTTCCTTTTGAGAGCTTCCGCTGCGTGCGCTGTTAAAACAGTTAAAGTTTCGCAAAAATCATGTATGAAAGAATTGATCATCTTTAAAAGTTCTAAAAAAAAGTCCGCGACAGCATATATCTATCTTTTAAGGCTGGCTCACTATAACCTTTTTTATGCTAACCTAAACCTAATGTTTTTAGCAAAACAATGATCAAGTATTGCGGCCGCCTCTGTTCCGCGCGGACGAAGTCGCGCGCAGAAGCTAGTTAGATTATAAAGAGGAAAGATTTGATTGTTTGTTTGCATTAAATAGGCTCCTAAACTACTGAATCGATTTGAAAAATTCTTTTACTGTTGGGAAGCTACACTGTCCGCGGGTGACATAGGCTATATTATACAAAAAAAAAAAAAAAAAATAGATTTTTTTAAATAACTCCGCGAAGCCGGGGCAGAATGCTAATGTTCTAATGAAACGATTCAAATTAAAATTAACTAAAAGTCTCAAATTGAAACATAAATTGACTGAAAATCAAAATCTTGCTGTAACTAAAAGCGTTGTAAAGCATCACTCTCAGCGTCACTGTTGTTTCGCTGTTTAACACAATTTCACTCCTAATTTTTTTACAGCGAGTATACTCTAAAAAATACGAATACAACGACCAACCAACTAACTAACTTCCAAAAAAGGAAGGAGTTCTCAATTCGATTGTATTTTTTAACTCAGACTTTTGACCAGATGGACTGATATCGACAATTTTTTTTTTATCGAAAGGTGTTGCGTGCCATGTGGTCATATTTAAATTTAATTTAGATCTGACAAAAACTTTTTGAGTTATCTATACATATAATAAAATGGTAGAAAAGTCAAAACTGTTCATTGAAAATTTTTTAATAAGAATACTTGGGGTGTGATCTACAATCGATACCGAAGCCAAAAATATAGTTCTTAGAATTTTTGTCTGTTTGTCTGTATGTATGTTCGGGATAAACTCAAAAAGTACTCCATGGATTTACTTCAGATTTGGCACGAATATTTTTAAGAAGTGAGGTCAACGTATAGGCTACTTATTATCACGCTATCACCTACGGGGAACGAGCAGTGAAAGGTTCACTCACACAGGTTATTTCTTCAACGCATTCTGTAACAACGTGTAATCTAACGACGCATATTATTATATTATATATTGTTATTATGTTAATAACCATGCTATAAACTAGCTTCTCACTATAAATAAAGACATTCTTAAATAATATATATTAAGTAAATAGTAAGTAATAATAATAAGGTAATTAATTAGTAAAAATATATTTTCATATAGGTACATCTCTTATACGGCAAGTTCTTCCGGGATTACTGCACAGCCACGCTGTTATCAAATAACGAATGTCATATTATTATGACACATGACAACATCATAACTGAGTAAATTGAAGTGTTCATGTGTTCTGTATTGATCTGTCACGTCCTTTTTCCTTTATGTCGTGATTTCCTCACTAACAAAATTATTGTATTTGTTGCTATGTAAGAAGTTTTTACTATCTCGTGGTAAGTATGGGATACCTTACCCTACTACTGGTATGGTATTAAACATTCGTAGTTTTAAATAAAAAAAAAATGAGTAGGTATTAATTGAGTATTGAATCTTAATAAAGTTAATAAAATTGATTGATTCATGAAATATTCATTGAATTATTGTAAAACCGTTTAGTTACCTCAATTTACTTTTACTTCAAGGATATTGTTATAAATAAACTAAAATGTCTCTACATTCTTACATTTGTGTCCGAGCCAATTTAAAACATTTTACTATACAACTATAATAAAAGATATCTTGATAACTTTTAAGCCTACGCTAAAAAGTTATCTTTGTAGTGAATTTAATAACAATATTAGTTATACTAAAGTTAGTGTACATAAAGTGTTTAGAAGAATTGGCGAGTATCTCAGTAGTTATCAAAACAACTTTTTACGAATTATAGATCTATAAAAATATCTCACAAAGCCAATCTTATTGAAATGTACTCATAGTTTTTTATTTCTCAACCGAATAATGTTTATCATAGTTTAATTGATACATCGATAACCGTATGTATGCTCCAGGAATTTTATTGTATTTCAAAAAATAATGTGGTTGCTTTCGTTATCGTCAAAATAATTAATAAGTAGAACTTTATTGTGCATCCACGTAACACATGCGATATACGTCCATTATACATAATTTATAGAATACATCATGAAGGCAAAGTCAAGCTCCAATATTAGTAATGCTGCGAATAGTTCTTTAAAAAAAAGTATTTTATTCGTAACAAATAAAAGTACAATTGACACTTTTACAATTAAGGTGATATCAATAAATGTATTCACAATTAAAGTGCACCTGTTATCTGAACTAGTAAGATAACTGTATCTCAGAATAATAGGGTTTCCCCCCTCTAGGAATCAAGTAGTTTTGTAGAATGATATATGTACTTTCAATATTTACAGCGTTATCTTACATTATCAAACCGTAGGATGGTATAAAAAATATAAAGGATACTGATGAATGTGCCTTGTCAATGTATTTGGCATTTTAAGGATTAAAAATATCTCTGACTACTATACCCTAATTTGGCCTAAAATCAACTTCAACTATATCATACAGCTATATTAAATCGTACACGTCATTATGTCTTAGATATATTTAACTTTACTTTTTTGTAACGAAAGGTAATTAAGTAGCGTTAATTTCACCATGAAAGATACTGAAAAACAGCAAACGTTATCTAGGTGACAAGCATTTTTTGCGCACACACAGGGGGATAGAGAGAGACACAAGTATGGAGTTTTACTGTAGCGCTTTTAATTTGTCATTTGGACGGTACGAAAGTTAATTTTTTTCCTGCTACTTTTCATGCTAAAGTAATATGACATTTGTGACCCTCGTCTACCCTTTTTATGATGACGGCACTTATTAAAGAATTAAGTGATGCGTGTGCCACATTTATAATTAGGTACCAATAAAATTAGTTTTATAATTTTATTTTATTTTAATAAAAAGTACTTTGAGACATAGCCGCATTGCTTTATTACGTAGGGATTCAAAACAGGTTTTCTAATTAAAAAAAAAACTTTGGATAAATCGGTTTCATAATTCCTAAGATTAGTGTAATCCACGCGGACTTGATTTATACCTAGTATCCTTAAATTATTGATTTTTTGTATTGAGTATTAAATATATTTTATGTAATATTCTAAACGGTCTCGACATAAGTTTGTAAATATATGTATATAATTTACCTATTCGTTATGATTGTAGAAAAAAAATATTGGATAAAGTAATTAGCCGACAGATAAGTTGAAACTTTCTTCTGTAATGTTCAAATTTATTTTTATTTGAGTGAGCGATTCAGATATAATGACAGGGGTTCTGGATAACGTAAGTACTTGACAGGCGAGAGGAAGGATGGTTTAAGAGCGTGAGTGGAGTCGTAACGTGAGCTCAATGACTGGCTGTTATATCTATTGAGTTTAGATACCTATTTTTAATATGTCATAAAATTTCTAAATCAAAGTGAGGTTTTATCTTTTTAAGTGTGTTAATGCTTTATAAAAACATAAGCTCTGATGATGTACTAAACTATTTTCAGCAAGGTCTCAGTGGAGAAATTATGTACTTTGTACACTCATTCTTAAAAATAATTTTAGTTTAGCTTACGATAGTTGTCTAAAAGAATCACGAGCTCTTTACGTTAAGATATAACTTAAATGTCAAAAAGTGTTGCTATGAGAAAATTTTGTAAATAGATCTGACAATTTTGAATATAATTTTTTCTATAGTAAAACAAGGATGTTGTTATATGGAATTATTATATACTTCATCACTTTTCTATGTACATAACGATTAGATAAGTTAGCGATACATATAACTCTCCCGTTACTCTTCTGTGATGACCAATAACAACCCTTACCTTATTTGTATCACACAACTTTTATACGAGTAGAGTAGATAGATATTCATTGCAATAAACATAATACATTTTCAAGTTATTTTATCATTACAGCCTATACAGTCCACTGCTGGACATAGGCCTCCACAAGTTTACGCCAAAAATAACGTGAACTCATGTGTTTTGCCCATAGTCACCACGCTGGGCAGGCGGGTTGGTGACCGCAGTACTTATTTTAACTTCAAATAAATTAATAAATCCAAAAACTTTATAAATACATACGTGAATTCATTAAATATGCATTGTTATTACAATGTGAAACATCAAACTATAAGTAAACAATAATATTATAGGAGAGGTGTGTTTGTACAAAGCGTGGGCAAACACACGCACAGACTACGCAACACATATAGTAGGTACACACATAAATATAGAATCGAAATATTCGCGGGAAGAAAATTTTCTCCAAAAGCCTTTATTTGCATTGGAGCGAAAATATTTAATCAGGCGTATAATCTTAGCGTTTCCCTACGCCTTTGTGGTATGAATGTATACGTTTTCGTCAAGGTTCTGTGAATTTTATGTTGGTTTGTGTGTGAAAAATATACACCCTTATGATATAGATGTGTTAAAAATATAGTGTAAGTAAAAATGTAAATAATGTAAGTAGTGTAAAGAAAAATGTTTCTAAAGCGTTAATGTTAATAAAATCACTATATTTAGTAGGGTTAAAATGTTATTAGGCAAGTATTAAATATAATTTTATGACTTAAATAGGGATTGTTATGGGTTACATATATAATATGTTAGAACGTAAATGGTGGTATTTATAGTGCTTAATTTAAGATCTCGTAGAAACACAAACAATTCATACTAACCATTAACCTATGTATATTAAATATTCTGAAAAAATGCTGCTCATAATTTATTGCTGTAAGGTTTCATCTAAATTATTTTACTGTTTTGGCAAAAAGTTGAAATAAACATCTCTCTGTTTGCGCATCCTGATAAACTTTTCCACTAACAGTTTTGTTGGCTATACCATTTGTCGAATAGTAATTTTTATTTGAAGTTCTTCAGAATATTCGTACCTACATATACTCCCAATTGTACTTACAATGGTATTTGTTCGTAATTGAATCTAATCACAAATTTAATAGAGAATAATTTTCGATGACTTAAGTCACAATATACATTGTTTATTACCCTTTCAAAAAAAAGTTATTATTGGTCTTTTAAAAAAGTATTTCTTTAAACTGAAAACGCGACAGCAGTTATGTATACTCTATGTACAATAAATTTGATCCATTAATGTCTAAGGTATAAATTTTAAATAACTAATTACGAGGATAAATTATTAAAAACTATAAATAGGATAAAAAAAATGGGATTTTACGAAAATGCTTTGGATTTTAGATACTTCATTATAATTGTCATATAAAAATCCAATATTTAAAATGTTTAAAAAGACGTTTACATTTATGTTTACCATAAATTAAACAAAGTAGCAACTCTCCTTATAAACAAAATAATAAAATATGAGTAAGAGTTAAGGTTTGTTGATCTTATCCTTTCCGTGATTTTGCAAGAGCTTAAACATGCGTTATATGAATCGTTTTCGTGCTTTTGTTGTTAAGCGAGAGTTTTCCGATTTTCCGCACCATTAGTGATGTGACAAACGCCGGTTTATGTTCGAAATGTCATTTTCATCCATTATGTGATTTGAGAGATCGTACTATCTCACATGCGATCTTAATATGAATCATGAAACGTTCTTGTTAGTAATGATAGTGGATCATATAAATTACTATGTGTTTTAAAGAAAGTAAAAGAGTACAGTATTTTTCCATGTAAGTTACTGTAATATTAAATTGATTTCTCACCAACCTAGCGTAGTGTCACTTAAAGTAATAACTAGGTACTTAAATCACCACTAAAGACATGCGAATATCAACATTTGTTCGAGTAGCAACCAAATGATAAACAAACCCGTAATTTACTTGCCAGTTTATCTGTGAATCACAAATTTTAATTAATTAGATTTTTTTTCAATACTTTAATATCCATGAATTTGTGTAGGGTCGGCACAGCGCTTGCGATGCTTCTGGTGTTTGCAGCCGTCTATAGTCTAAAAAACTTCATATTTAGCCGTTGCTTCTACCAGTGTTGGGAGCATACGTTGAGAAATTTTCAGCTTTTTTGAAATGACGAAGGTCTGACCCTCCCGGTCTTCCAAACTCCTCCGAAGCGGCTGGATCGATTTTTATGAAATTTTGTGTTTACATTGGGTAGGTTTGAGAATCGGCCAACATCTGTTTTTCATACATCTAAATGATAAGGGTTAATATTTTTTAATTTTTTGACAAAATTTTTAATTTTATTTTATTATGATTGTGTGTGGCTACGGCACTAAAGAATTTAGCCACCCCCTCTCTTCCCGTGGGTGTCGTAAGAGGCAACTAAGGGATAACAAGGTTCCACAACCACCTTGGAACTTAAGAAGCCGACCGATGGCGGGATAACCATCCAACTGCTGGCTTTGAAATACACAGGCCGAAGACGGGCAGCAGCGTCTTCGGTGCGAAAAAAGCCAGTACTGCGGTCACCAACCCGCCTGCCCAGCGTGGTGACTATGGGCAAAACACATGAGTTCACGTTATTTTTGGCGTAAACTTGTGGAGGCCTATGTCCAGCAGTGGACTGTATAGGCTGTAATGATAATGATATTATGATTCTCCATTAAATATACATATAATCCAAAATTTTCACCCTTTTACTACCAACCCCTATTTTTAATAGCGTTTAGCGGTAAGACAACGTTTGTCGGATCAGCTAGTAAAAAATAAGTTTAGGACATGTGACAGGAAGTTCGATGTAAGAATTAAGAATATAAGCGCAGCCGCTGCTTGATATAGTTTGATGATACCCAATTAATAAACGTTTATGATATATTTCTTTCCGTCATGAAACTGCACTTGACAGATATATCTATTCGCAGTTTGTGAGTTCACGAGTTATATAAGTTGAGTTTTTCATAATAAAAAAAAACAAGAATTGCGTAACTAAATACTGGATGTTTTAAACAGCTACGGGAAGATTGATCTTATACAAAGGTACGTCTTTTCAAAGAAATGTACTAAATAACGATATATTTTGTCTAGGTAGTATTAAATAAACAAATAAATATCTTTCACAAATTTTATTTCTGGTCTACGTAATCTGAAGAAATGATAAATAGTACGACTATTTGACGGTAACCACTTTACTTAAAACTTTGATACTAGAAAGCTCCATTAAAAAATAAAAAAAATATAAGATTGTATCTGTAGCTTCACATTTTGTAGGTAAGCGCATCGCGCAAGCAAGAGCTTTATTTAAGTGGAGCTCTTAAAGTTTTAACTCGTAATAAAGCTTCTTTTTATGGTTAAAAGTGGATAAGACTGAGCTTGACAGTAAGTGTAGCACACACCGGGTTTTTAAGGCTACTCTTACAATTTATTTTTGAAGGATTAGAGGTCATATAAGGGTTTAGCACATGGACATGGTCGTCATACGCACGATACGTATATGCTCGTATAATCGTGTAAGCTTACATTTAGTTTCACTTCGCTTCAGCTTGTAATATCGCACAGCTGGGCATAGGCCTATTTCGCATTGTAGGAGAAGGATCAGAGCTTAATCCACCAGGCTGCTCCAATACGAATGGACGGATATATTACCTATTATGAGTAACGATCGCTATCAGGTGTACATGATAATAACCAGGACTGATGGCTTAACGTGCTCTCCAGAGCGGAGAGGGAGACTCATAAGGACTCCACAGACACCCAGACCACGACAAACATCTGTATGGCCAATACAAATGTTTGTCATGTGCAGGGATCGAACCCGCAACCGCCAGCGCAACAGCCAGTGCTGTGACCGTTGCGCCAACGTGTCTTATCGTTACGATAAGTGAAACTGCTTGTGTGTTATTCATAATGAAATCATGTATAGGACCAGTGCTTGTAGCTTTTTTGCACCGACTTTGTCGCACCGAAGACGCTGCTGCCCGTCTTCGGCCTGTGTATTTCAAAGCCAGCAGTTGGATGGTTATCCCGCCATCGGTCGGCTTTTTAAGTTCCAAGGTGGCAGTGAAACTGTGTTATCCCTTAGTCGCCTCTTACAACACCCATGAGGGTGGCTATATTCTTTACTACCGTAGCCACACAGCGAAAATTAAATTGTGACCACTAGTAATTAAAATATAAATAAATAATATATTATGCTTTAAATATTTTAAATTATGTTCAAAAATTCTACATTTTCATTACTGTAGTATATTGTATTTCTTATAAATAAATTTTTATCAGAATGTCTGAAACAGCGACGCATATTTGCATTTGACAGTTTCAATCGTTTATGAAACTTTCACAAGGCAAAAGCAGAAGTTCGAACGCATTTTCAATACGATTTTCTCAGTTATATTCGCTAGAAAAATAATTGACGAAAAAAAAGATATGTATATATTTTTATAGTTACTATTTACTATATTACTTGATAGAACTCTATTTAATGATTATTTACGTAAACTTATTCATTTTGACAAAATTTCAAATAAACTATTAAATCCATAATCGTGTATATTCATTATATACATATAATAATCGTCAGAAACACGACGTAAAACGTAATGACTTAGTAAATGTAGATCGGTAAATCCAGTCGTAAATTAGTAAATTACAGATTTTGCATGTAAAAATTTAAATTTACAATCAGATGTTTAGTGTTGAATAGTATGTATGGATGTTGTATTAGTATGAAACGACATGCTCTAAGGTTTTATATGAGAAACATTAGTATAATCAAGTTCTGACAACATTTTAAACTTTTTTGTCACACCCCAGGAGTTTTATTATTATAAGGGTCTCAGAAGACCCTTGGTCTCCTGTAACAAAGTCTGAATGTTGTTACGCAAAATGAGTCCTGGTTTCTGAACCTGTAGAGCAAAAGTCTAAAGTAGAATTACTTAGATTGTGTACCGAGAAATTCATACGAGTACTATGATTTGTTATCGATATACATATGTATCCACTGATAAACTCTGTTTTAGATTCCGGTTGCAAAAATTTAGAAAATCATATTTGATCGTAAAAAAATTACATCTAGTGAGTCAAATTTGTGTGGCGACTTATTGGTGTAGTTAGTAGTAGTGTAGGGGTCTCAGGAACTGGCTTTTATACGAGTACAAGCAGCCATCATATATATCACACCCAGACTCGTGGCGGAATCGAACCCAGAACCCCCGAAGCGGAAAGTAGTATCACTGCAAACTGCGCCAACGTTATTTTTGATCGTAAATTAATATTATCATATAATATAATAAATAAATTATGACGGAACATTTATTTATTTTTTTATTCGAAAACCAACAGCGTTACAATTCGTATATATATGACATTTAACATAATATTAACAATAATAAGGCCAGTAATAGGTTTTCCTGTCTATACATCTTAGTACTGTTACAAAAGGGCAGTATTAAGAGCCGATATTAAAATGACTTGAAAAACAAAACAAAATTAAGTTAATAGGATAGCCACATAAAGTATAGTAACATAAAAGATACATGACCCATCACACTAAGCATCACAGACTAACAACAAGACGTAGAATAAGTACAGTGAGTCCAAACGTATACAAATAGCTAATATAAAATAATTTTTATATATAATTACTAGCAGACATTGTTATTTTATTCATCTGTATAGATAATAAAACTTTGTAGTATATAACAAACACAACAACATCTACATGCAGACGTATAACTTGTATGTAGCTATTACATTTATTTTATTTTATTCTCAATTTTACCATTATTACTTGCACAATAATCATATTTCATGCGTCAGAGAAAAACTATCACGTACATATAACACGACGTTTTGCTAAACGGCTGCCTGGAGTAGTAGCCGTGCTATAAATAAAATAGGCGATTTAGAAAATCCCAACATGACTCGCACGGATTTATACAGAGTGTTCAGACGCAAACTTTCCGTCCAGGTCATCAAAATTCTCCCCTCGTGCGGACGATTGAATGTTATGGCCCGCGAGATGCTCTCTTCTTTTGAATTATAGCTTGTTAGTCCTACACTCATTCAATGATCACTAGCTTACCTACATCAGATAAATTATGTTTTCTTTTATAATCAACAAGAACGTTTAACTATGAGACATTTGTTCAAAAAGAGAAGTAAACATATTTGTTTACAATTCTCCGACAACACTTTACAATACTCCGATATTGTTAAAATACACCATAGTTTAACTTGTCGCAGTCATATTAAGTAAACAATATGTGTGTAAAAACTACTTTTTTGATACACATACAACACTCGTTTTTGATAAATAAAAACTGAGTGAAAGTATGCCGAAATAATAATAAATATTTCATCTTTAACATCTCAGATTAGTTGTCTCATTTCGAAGAGTTGTAACAGTAGTGTTACTATATAATTTAGTTTAATCAACATTTACATATTTATAATCTAAGCGCAGCAGTGATACCTACACGTGATTAGGTATATCACAATGGAGCATGAATCCTGTCAGATCTCACTGAATATATATACCTCATTATACAAGCGATAAAGACAATTGAAACGCGGTTTTCATGAAGCGACATGATAGCATATGCTATTTGATTTCTGTCAATTATTTATAGACACTATTTTATATGAGAAACTGTTAGAGACTTAAAACCTATCATACTCAAAATTTTGAAATATATACTCGTATATATATATAGGGTATAGGTATATATATATATATATATATATATATATATATATATATATATATACTTACGTTAGTGTTAAACTAATTTGTGATTTTTTATTTATAACATATTAAGGAAAATATTTGATGATAACAATATATCATATATTTTTATTGCAAAAATTGAGTGTAACATACACTTATAAAGAAATATTTGTATAACTAAAATCCCAAATACAACGGTATATTCGTATTTTAGACAAAACGTCCCTTTCGTTAATTGATGATTCCTGTTTCGACAAGTGGTACAGCTCAACAATAATGTTTTGACCAGACTCCTAATGTAACTAAGTACAAGAAGAATGTTATATTAATATGTAGTAATTGAACGTCATTTTTGGCGTGAACTTGTGCAGGCCTATGTCTAGTAGTGGACTGCGAAAGGCTGCTGTGATTGTGATTGATTGACTAAATTGAACAAAACAAAAAAAACAACTCAAAATATACTTTCAAATACAAAAAAGCACTTCTGAATAGACATTTCTCAGGCTCATTTCTATTATATTGTATCTGCTCGAAGTTCTGCAGTTACTTATTAAAAATCTTCTCTACTCATATTCTAAAGATCTTTGAATCATATTTCAAACTTTTCTTAGAACATAACGACGCACACAAGTTACAGATTTAATTAGATAATTCTTTACAGTGTAATTAGTTTTGTTAATTTAAGATTTTTAACGTAATCTTCAAACTTCGAGGGTGGTAAATGTTAAACGGTCTGCGGCATTTTATGATATGTAGATAAGATAACTTTACCCCAAAAAAGGTACACTAACTTAATGAATACGAATGAGTTACGAGTCTGAATAAATAATATTTTACTAAAATAATTTCATTTAATTAATTTTTTTATTAAGAGTCAACAAAATGCTTGGAACAACTTTTTTCTTGTATTACATTGCATTTATTCTATAAAAAAACATACATATTTACAATTCACAACTTAAGAACTAAATATTTACAGATAGTTTTGGTACAAATCATGTCCGCGTGGAATTGTGCCAAGAATGCTGGCAGCATTTCCCCGTTGAATCGCTATGCCGATTCACTGGGCTTAAAATGCACCAGCTCTTTTGTTACCAGTGGAGGCAACAAGGCGAGGAGTTATCTCATTAAAAAAAATTTTTGCTCTTATTTAAATATGTAAAAAGTATAATAATAACTGAGGTAGGGCACAGCAGGAAATTTCCTACTTAAAATATGGAGCAGCTCGACTGAGGTGGTACCTTTACCTTACAGAAGATCATAGCTTAATAATACTGCTTTTAAGCAATGTTGTGTTCCTGTTGGTGAGTAAGATGGCCAGAGCTCTTGGAGGGAATTAGGGATAGGGTCGGCTAAGCGCTTGCGATGCTTCTGGTGCTGCAGTCGTCTATAAGCTACGGTAATAGCTTACAAACAGGTGAATCCTACGCTTGTTTACCGACCTTTATATATATAAACCAATCTAAATTATTTTTAACGTTTGACAAATTATTTGGTTTAACGAAAAAATATTTGCCGAACAACCTATTCAAATCAATCTTGGAGTTTTTCGACAGACATTGTTCAAAACATGGAAAAACCAATCATTCTGTAAAAATGCTTCGATGTCGTTTTTTTTTTTGTATTATCTATACTATAATTTTATGTGCTTATTACTTTGTATATTGTCTGTTGAAAAAAAATATTTACTATAACACATACTCTACTTTTTGTAAATCGCTTTCGGATTCAACTACTTATACATATTTCTATCAGAATTCTTTACAATCTCAAACTTAAAATTACTTTACTTTTTGAATTTTTACTTTTATTTTGTTTATTTCAATTTTATTACCAAGAACATGAACTGTTGTATACAGGACAAAGTTACTATTTGGATTCAAGTGTTAATAATAGTATTAAAACAACAAAATAATATATTGCTACATAAAAGCAAATGTCGGGACTACGAGTGAACAGCTAAGCTACTTATTGTATGTTTTATCCATACGAGAGTACAACATCAGACTTCAAGTTCTTTGTGTATTGTTCAGTTGTCTTCGAATATTTTTATTTATTCATATTATTCTACAATGCACATTGCTGCATTCGCGTTTTTAAAGATATTCGGTACATATACACGATAAGTAATATACAACCAGATATATTGTTATTTTAAAAATAGTTAAAATGTTTTTAATTTTTATATATATATTTTTAAATAAGTGTCAATTTTACAAATATTTATGACAAAAATAAACGTGTTATTATTATTATATTTTGTCACTATCTACTGTTCATTGATAAAAAAAAAGTATGTACTGGTGAAAACGACTCTCTGCGTTAGATGTATTTTATATAAAAGCTAATGATTTGTATGAATAATCTGTATTATAACTGAATTATCTAAATTATTTTCTAAAATTATACAATTCGATTGGAATTTTACAATACGAAGAATGATATTATGTTAACCCAGAAATCAATTATAAATGCTTGTATTATTCATATCATAATAAATTCGGTTGCAATCAATATTAGTTAAACACCTAATAGAGTCGCATCCGCTCGGTAATCGAACAAAATGATTACCGGCTATACATTTGTAATTACCATAAATAATGAAAGGTCTAAATTAATAAGCGTCTGGCCAATAATTCAAAGTTAATTTAACGTCATGCTGTACAATTGGTGCAATTACATCGTAATCTAGATTGGTCTCGTATTATATCGTTTTCATTTCAATGGTCTGATTAACAAATATGATAAACGCTATCACGCCATTTCGAACCTATTTTCGACTGCCTGTTCCGCAACCAATAATAATGATGTTTTTTAAATATAAGCTTTTCTGTGTTTCATTATTTTAAAAAGGAAAAGAGGTATGTTGGGTCGTCTGGTAGAAATGGGTTACTAGCCATAAGTCCACCCATTGTACTACATAATCTGCAATATTTGCAACTATCTTAAACTAAGTTACATAATGTATTTATAGTGTACAAAAAATATATATAATTTTAAATGCTTAGTTGGTTTAAAAACATCCGGTATTCGATGGTAAAGGAAAAACAACAACAAAAAAAAAACAACGTGAGAAAAATCTACATATTTTAAAGAATTTTAAAGAAAAGTAATATCCGCTAATTAGCTGTAGAGTATCGTGATGGATAAAGCTTCAATCTATCATCCTGATCGAAGACGAGGATTTCGCTTAGAGAGATTTTTACCGACGAACTACCTATACATTATGTTATAGTAAATTATTTCAAGTGAATATAATAATGAGATTATTTACGCTTGCAGATAATTATTGGGTCAATATATATATCTATATATATACAAAGTCGTTTGTTCCTAAGGTAAGCAACTTAATACTTGTATTATAGGTAACAGCCGGCTGATATAGCTAAATATTTTTTTTTATAAATATACATGGAAATAATACATATATAAATACAAATATTACACCCAGACTCAGGTGGAAATCGAACCCTCAGCCCGCGGAGCAGAAAACAGGGTCTCTACAAACCGCGCCAACCGGCTAGTCAATATTGGATTTATGTGTAAAGTGAATATATTAAAACAAAGAGAAAAAAAGTTTTTTAATTTATAAACGTGGAAAATTTTTCATAATTTTGCAAGGAACTGTTTAATTTTATCACGGAAGCAGCTACTAAAGTATTTCTGAATGCTAGCGCGGTAATGGTTAATTAGAGAAAGTTAAAAATTAAACTTCTCTTTCCTTCCGGTGATATAAGAAAAATTAATCACTTTAAATAATTTGCTTTTTTGATTGATCACTCTAATACTAGATGCCCATTTTCATATAATAGATGTGAAAGTCTGTCGTCCGTTTGACTGTCTAAAAGCGTTTAAAGTCGGATGTTTTTGTACATTTGGATCATTACAAAATGTGATGTTTCAAAAAATTTACTAACTACATTTTAAATTAAAGTACTGACCTAAAAAACCTTTAAAAGCCGACCGATGGCGAGATAGCCATCCTACAGCTGGCTTTTTAAATGCACAGACCGAGGACGGGCAGCAGCGTCTTCGGTGCGACAAAGTCAGCCCTGCGGTCACCAACCCGCCTGCCCAGCGTGCTGACTATGGGCAAAAATCCCCATGAGATCAGCCTAAAGTTTCGGCCCTTAGTTCCCGGCAGCCCCACTATATCCGGCTACGGCAGCTCCCGCGGTAACAATGGGGTAGAGGGTGCTAAAAGTCACCGGGGTACGGGAGGCTGCCATACAAAACTATACCTGGCTACGTATAATGGACGCACACTACGGTTCGACCATCACTTACCGAACTTAAGGTAGAACTTAGTCACATTAAGTCGAGCATACTGGGGTTGTCTGAAGTCCGAAGAGAGGGTGAGGACACGATGATCCTGGACTCCGGGCACTTGTTCTACTTCCGTGAAGGTGATGGGCTTTCCCAAGGTGGCGTCGGTTTCCTGGTCCACAAGGCTCTCACTAGCAACGTTGTGGAAGTCAGCAGTGTGTCGACCCGGGTAGCGTACCTTGTACTTAAGGAGGTTGACATGGCAAAGCCCCGATACTGTGACGAGCAACGAGATAGATTTCATCATAGCGGATAAAAGGCATATATTCAGAGATGTCTCAGTGGTTAACAGTCTTAACACTGGCAGTGACCACTGGCTAATACGGGGCACTCTGAATATATGCCTCCGAAAAGAGCGAGCCCGCTTGATGAGATCTATCCTCCGACCTACACTGCTCCAAATACTATGTGGCTCCGTGCAGTTGAACTCTAAAACCGATTCGATTCTCTGGAAATTATTGGCGACGTGGACGAGATAACCGACAACGTGGTGAAGACATTGGGTCGCAGGCACTTTCCACCAACAAAGTCAACGAAGCAGACCAAACTTTCTCCCGAAGCCTTGGATCTGATGCGGCAGAGACGCGAGTTGCCGGCTGCTTCGCCAGAACAGAGGGCTCTTTCTAAGAGGATACGGGAACTTGTACGCCGAGACCTCCGCTGCATCAATCATCCGCTGCTCAATCAGAGTAGTATTTCTCTCGTAATACGAGAGAGATTGCTACTCTGATTGAGTAGAATAGGGGGGTCCACAGTTTTCCAAAGACCATTGGAGAGAAGCCTTCTTGCAAAGCTCAAAACAGCGGATGGCAGAACCGTCTGCTCTCGCCCTCAGATCCGAGAAAAGGTTGAGAATTTTATGGACAGCTGTACTCGTCGAGCGCACGCAAGCCTGCGATTTGTGACACCGAAGATCCACGGGCACAATTTTTGAGCCATTATTCGGAGAGTATCCTGGACTTCAGAGAGGGCGAGATTAGTGCAGTGCTCGGGCAGCTTAAAAACGGGAGGGCCCCGGGGGATGACAGAGTTACCACTGAGCTCCTTAAAGCCGCAGGGCAACCTGTCCTAAAAGCCTTGGCAAGACTCTTTGACGCCATCATCCACCGAGGTGCTTTTCTTAAGAGAGGCGATAAGTCTCTGTTGAAGAATTACAGACCGATCTCACTTCTGAGCCACGTCTATAAGCTGTTTTCGAGGGTTGTTACGAATCGTCTCGCCAGAAGACTCGACGAATTCCAACTACCAGAGCAGGCTGGGTTTCGAAATGGCTACAGCACTGTGGACCACATCCATACTGTTCGGCAGATTATTCCAAAGACAGAAGAATATAATCAACCGCTGTGTATGGCATTTGTGGACTACGAGAAAGCCTTCGACTCTGTCGAGAACTGAGCTTTCCTGGAGTCTCTTATTTTGTAAAAAAAGTGCATGCGTACAAAGTATACATGTCAGAAGTGAAACTTCTTTGGCAAACTTATTTTTACGTCTCGTTTATATTTATACAAATCTATAGCTTTTTTATTTGTGGACTACGAGAAAGCTTTCGACTCTGTCGAGACCTGGGCTGTCCTGGACTCTCTGCGGAGATGTCATATCGACTGGTGATATATCGAGATACTGAAATGTATGTACGACGCGGCGACGATGACCGTTCATGTCCAGGGCCAGTGAACAGGACCTATTTCCCTCCGGCGTGGGGTAAGACAGGGAGATGTAATATCACCGAAACTGTTTACTACTGCGCTGGAGGCTGGCTTTAAGACCTTAGATTGGGGAGAACGAGGCATTAACGTCAGTGGTGAATTCATCTCTCACCTTCGTTTCGCCGACGATATTGTCATCTTTGCGGAGACGTTGGATGAGTTAGGCCACATGCTGGCCGGTCTAAACGAGTCCTCCCAGCGTGTCGGTCTCTGCATGAACTTGGACAAAACGAAAGTTATGTTTAACAACCAAGTCATACCGAGAGTTTCGAAGTTGTTCAGGATTATATTTACCTAGCCCATACCATCCAGCTAGGCCGCCACAACATCGAGAAGGAGGCTTACAGGAGGATTCGGTTGGGCTGGCCGGCGTTTGGCAGGCTTCGTCGAATTTTCACTTCGAAGATTCCGCAATGCTTGAAGACAAAAGTCTTCGAGCAATGCGTCCTGCCAGTGTTAACATACGGAGTCGAGACGTGGACACTGACAAAGGGACTGGTCCACAAATTTAAAGTCGCTCAACGTGTAATGGAACGGGCTATGCTTGGGGTTTCTCTCAAAGATAGGATTAGAAATGAGACTATCCGCGAGAGGACGAAAGTACCCGACATAGCCCACAGAATTAGCAAATTGAAGTGGCAGTGGGCTGGTCATCTATGCAGGACCGATGGCCGTTAGAGTAGACGGGTCCTGGAGTGGAGACCGCGTCTTGGCAAAGCAGATAAGAACATTAAAGATTGCCGGTGTAGGCTAGATGAGGATTGCGGAAAACCGGGATGTATGGCGTGAACTTGGGGAGGCCTATGTCAAGCAGTGGACTGCATTAGGCTGAAGTGATGAAATTAAAGTACACTAAAATGTATACACATAACTAAACTGAAATATGTTTCATTTTATAACGTTACTATTTCGTAAAATATCAATGATTTTCTTAAAAAGAACGATGAAAGCTTTACGGGAACATTAACGTTTGGGAAGGTTCATAAGAGGTTAAATGAATATCGTTGCAATCTTATGAGCACTGGCGAGTGCTGAAGTAGCAAAACGTTGAAAAAGGGTAAGAAAGGAAATAATAACTGTTAATAGTGGAGTTCTTATTAACTTGAAAATAATCAATTTTATTATCGGATTAACAAGCCTTAAACCCTCCAAAATTCCACTCTTGCTTAAAACCTCGAAATCAATTATATTATACTCTGTGAGACTATGAATACCCTTTGTTTTATTTATATTTGTTTGATAAATAAAACCTTGCCCATGTACACGTTAAAAACATTTTATGTCCAACATTAAATACGCTTTCTAGAACCGCTTACATTTTAAAGTAGTTACTGTTTATTGTGCTGGTTGTAAGATAATAAAGAATATCGTAAATGGACCAAGTTCACTTAAGATTGTTATCGCAGTCGACTACTTATATTTAAAAATAAATGAGCGACGTATTTACCCCAAATATCATACGATATACAAAGGATGATATGTTTCAAGCCCCTAATCTATACATATAATAAAATGGTAGGAAAGTAAAAACTGTACACTGAATATTTTTTTTAAAGAATACTTGGGGTGTGAATTACAATCGATACCGAAGCCAAAAATATAGTTTTTAGAATTTTTGTCTGTCTGTTTGTCTGTATGTATGTCCGGGATAAACTCAAAAAGTACTGTATGGATTTATTTCAAATTTGGCACGAATATTATCAAGAAGTCGGGTCAATATATAGGCTACATATTATCACGCTATCACCTACGGGGAACGAGCAGTGAACCTTTATTTCTTCAACGCATTCTGTAACAACGTGTAATCTATCGACGCATATTTGAATGTTGTTATTATGTTAATAACCATGCTATAAGCTAGCTTCACACTATAAATAAAGACATTCTGTAGTATATTTAGTATCAGCATTGCACCCGTGCGCTAGTAGTGATAATAAAACAATGATAATCCTAATTTATTTAAGTAACTTTTTTCACTGTAAGATTTGATTTTTTGATATCAAATAAATATCCTGTAGATGCTATGCACTCTTAATCGTTTACGGCAAGCAAAGATATACTGCGTTCTAACAGCGACAAGATCTTATTGCTTTTCAAAAACTTCTTCAATTACACAGAAGTCACCACAAATTGAAAGCTATTCATCACTCAGAAATGTGTTGACAAATAAACACGGCGGTAAGTTTCCTATCCTTACATTATATACAAGTTATGTACATTTTTTTAAACGAACTTAACGGTAGTGAGAGCACTAGGATTTACTACCGTATTGAGGGTCCGGGAACACACACGATATAGAATATAGATCGTGGCAAATATCTGTATGACCAATACACATGTTTACCGTGTGTGATCGAACCCGCGACCGCCGGCGGAAAAAACCATGAGCCAGAGTTATGACTGTGGCAACAACGCTTCGTCTAAATTATACAAGTAACAAATAATGTTTAAATTTTATGACTTTAGTAGAAAAGAGGAAAACTATTATACATCAGTATAATACTGATGATGTCTCATTACGAACATTAAAAGCGATTAAGCTCTGTCTCGATACAAAAGCATCCCATTTGATGAAACAAAGTTCGCTGCATTTCGACAATGAGCGTCAATTCATTTGTGTTGGTACCGTTGCAACAGTGAAATTAATCGAATAGTTAGATCATGACCGGCTTTGTTAATTCATTGACAATGTCTTATTAGATTACTCATAACTATTTTTTTTAAGTATATTAAAAAGGCACGACAATGACAGGACAAAATCGTATCGAACAATAACAGCGTTTTCGAAACAAATGATTTAAAAAGATAATATATAATATGACTAATATAATTTGTATAAGTATTTAAATGTTTTTGTTTTTCTAATTTTATCGTTTAAAATAAATTGTTATAAATGTATAATGTACATAAATTTTAAGCAGTTTTCTTCTTAAAAATATTTTTGATATAAATTGAATTTTTACAGTCCTTTATCTTATACTATTAAACGAGCAATTCTTGTATATATATATATATATATATATATATATATATATATATATATATATCAAGTATTAGTATATATAGTTATATACAAGAATTTGCTGTTTTTCTGCATTGAAGAGATTCAACATAACTTGCTTTTCCCGGCTTTTCATTTTCATATAGTAAATAATGACCTTATCATTTAAAAAATCAAGTAAACTCAAGCAAGTCAAAAATTCTAATTATCATTCCTTAATGAGTTACGAAAATTAAAAGCGAATAAAAAGTATACTTTAAATTTGAGATTATATTTTACTGAGCGGGCGAAAAAAACAAAGAGTATACCTAGTAGTTAGATTCTGATGTCTTTTGGTAAAATATATTTCTATGGTTATTAAGACATTTATACTAATATGTTTACGTTAAGTAGCGTTCTGATTTAACTCTCTATATAGTATACAAGATACTATATAGAATCTGAATCTTGGAAACGGTTCCAACGATTTTCATGAAATTTAATATGCAAGGAATTTCGGAGGAGACAAATAAATCTAGCTAAGATTCATTTTTAGAAAATGTCGTTTTATTCTAGTTTTTAGACAATGAAAAATATCGTTAGAATACTAAGGTAAATTTTGCGAATGTGAGTTAAGTTGTTATAGCTCAGGTGGGAAATCGGCCAGTCGCGCTTGACCGAAGTGTCCATGGTTCAAATCCTCGATCGATTATTATTTTTTCTTTTTTTTTCTAATTGCACTCGTTATTTTTTATTTAATAATGTATGTAAAATCGAAAAATATTATTTTCATTTTATCATTACTATTTTTTAATTATTTTTGATTTTTTATATTTCTTTATATTTTTTATCATTGTCGGTAAAAAAAATGTTATTCATATTTTATAAACCTTATTTTGATTTACTAAAAATACCGAACTAAGCTCGATCGCCCAACTATAATTCACCTCATGAACGAGATTTAAAATGAAAAACTCGCAATAGTTAAGTTTCATACTTAAAGATGCGGATTTTTTATCTCAGGTGAAAGTAGATCTTAGACGTAATTTTTTATTCCTTACAATGTCATAGTAAAAGAATCTTACATGCAAAATTTCATTTCTTTACCATCAAAATGTTAGGTTTATAGCAATTATTAATGTCAGTCATTATTTACACATGAATAACATGTATAAGATATTACATGGATACATGAACACAAAAGTCAGGTAAATATCTTTAGAAAATATGTTACCTTGTAAGTTGAACGTTAACATAATTGCTACCAATACAAACCCTGTATTTTTCATACATTTTAGCGACAAACTGCAAGCAAATATTACAGGTTTAATGAACGTGATAGCAATCGTTAACGAAGTCATTGTAATTGAAAAAAAACATAGCAATCAACATCAATCTACTTATGAAAGATTACTTAGGAAAAGGCCAAAAAACTGTGTTTCTGTCCGAAAAAATAGAGAGCTTAAATTACTCTGAAATCACGTAATGTGATTTAAATTACGAAGACCGATAAAGTTTACTTAACTTGGGACGTCGTTTCGTTGTAGTTTGGAAGTAAGTATTGTAGCTTTTAATGTTATTATTATTGTGTCATAATGGTAATAAATTTAAATAAAAAGCTTAGACTATAGAATATCACGCTTCTCTTAAAGAATGTACTGTAATATGTATGTATTACTTGATGACTTCGTATCTTAGGCATCAGATATAGGTAATTAAAAATCTAAGTAAAAAATAACTTTAATTATTATTTATGGCTTTTGAGCACTTTTCAAGCGTCATTTTAAAAATTTAAATAACATTTGTTTAAATTAATCAACTATAGTTAAAAGCGAAGCTTTCTTTGAAATGTAGATCCCGCAGAGAAAAATTGGCAAGAAACTCCAGTTACGCTAATGGCTAACTGGTATCTCATAAAAAAGGAACTACGGATTATATTATATCTTATCAAAGTAATTTGATTACGTGGTTGGTTTGGTGTAGCATAGTATTTTATTGCTACCTACCTATCAGTGACATATGCGTAATGAATACACAAATTACAAATATACGATGCGTTTGTATGCATACGAATATTCTAATAGAAAGCGAATTTCAATTTTATTTTTACGTATATTCTCAGCATGCTTTCAAAGTTATTTAAACGGATGAAATTTTTAGATAGCCGCCTGCCTCTCAGTCAATGTCAAAATTTAATAATAACTTTTTTAAATAAAAATTGAACATTTTTTCTTTTTTTTTAATTGTTTTTCTAAAAGTCACATAGTATATACCACATGGCAGTGACGTAGCAGATGGCAAGGAGTGCAGTAATGCAAATCATCTACTTGTAGTTTTAATTCATATTTAAAACATGACTACACTCGAAGTATGTGTACTTATAAAAATAAACATAATGACACCTTTACTTCTACGATCGGTAATTTACGGTTTTTATGCATAATTTTTATAACACTTATTGTAATATAGCAATCACGAATTATTTATATTAGCAAACTAATAACTTTCAATCTTCTTTCTTTTTATTACACTTCAACTATCTCAAATATAATGAAAGCCTATTTTTGAAAACTGAAATCTGAAAACGAAAAGTTAATAAGAACAAGTTTCTTCATATTATATAATAATCTATAAATTTGTTTACTCGTAAACATTAATAATCCCCGTCGCGATTGGCGCTAAAACTTGAAAAACAAGGTCAAATCACGAATCAAAACCTATTCAGAGCTTGACTAATAGGTGCACGTCATGGGACAGGAGACTTGAAAGTGGGAAAAAATATGCGGCAGCTGTTTCAATGAAAAATAACGTGTCATTAATCATAACGGCAAAAGAAAGGAACGACAAGGTTGCACGACAAATACCTTCCTGTAGAGGACCCATGTTTGCATTTGCTCGCCGTAACGGCCATTCCGAGCTCAAATCTCACTTTTGGTACCGCATCAGATAGCTCTGACATTTTGCGTAATGAATGTGAAAAATATGTCGGTTCTTCGTTGTGTTTTTCGTTAAAAAATAGATTGAAGCCGTCTCTTGTTTGACTAGAGAGAGAGAAAATACTCTCTATAGTATCGTTTGCTAAGTATTGAAGACAGTAATTGTTGTAACTGCCCAATAATTAATTATCGATTGCTGTAAGTCAATCGAGTAACTAATTAGTTTTAGTTTAAAATTGCTGTAAAGTATTGTTTTGATTACATTAGCTTCATTTTACATATAAACGCACCGAATTAGGATTGTTTCATTCGATATAAAATTTGAAAGAATACTTGGACTGGAGCAGGTTCGATTATAAACATTAAAGTTTTGAAAAGCTTCTTTAGGGATACTCTGTAGTCGATACTGAACAAAGACATATATTTTTTTTAAATCTGTCTGCCTGTTTATCTGTATCTTGCAAACTTATCGTGGCACAATTTTTTTTTATAAATTTGAACAAAACTTACACAACTTGAGTTCACATTACGAGCATGAACATTGGATACTTTTATTCCGAAATTGAGCACAGTTTCCTTGAGAGACGGGATGAAAGTCAAAATATCTACTTCGACAATTTTGTTGACTTCAAATAACTGAATTGTTGGGACCCTTAGTTCATGTCTTGATATGAATCATATTTATTTAAACGAAATATTTCCTTATCATTTGAGTGGTCGATATAAAAAGAGCTTAACATACCGTTGTTTCATTTTAATATCCTCTAATACGGTTCTTATAAATAAAACATGTATTACAATGTAATCATATAAAAAGAATTTTTATTATTATTTCTAAGTAAATATTTGATTAATAAATCAAATAAAAAAAAAATCTTTACTAATATTTGAAAAAAATAAATAAATAATTCAATTCGAACTTAAATAATTTTTATTTGTATAAAGTGGTATTTAAATTTTGTAAGTATTTCAAGATTGATTCATTAACATGTTTAACGGCTTTTATATATTTCAAACTTATTGGTTTGGTATTTGAAAAGTTAGTAGCACTACCATAAAACTTTAATCGGAAATGTAGACGCTTTTAGATGCATTTAGACCTAACGGAAAGAATAGAAATCGTAAGCAAAATTACTGGTACAAGATTAAGCTAACGCGACAGTACGAAGTTACAAAAGAGCTATTCAGGTATGGGCAAATATACAATCTAATACATATTATAGAAGCCAAATATCGCTTTACTTTATGAAAATTCATTTGAGACCGACAAGTTGACAAGGATGAAAAAGGAATCATATCATAGATTCTGGAAGCGTGTGGGTAAACCAATTCTTAATATCTTTCAGCAGTTTGAGTATTGTAGATCACAGCTAAATAATACTGCTTTCAAGCAGTGTTGTGTTCCTGTGGTGAGTAAGGTAACCAGAGCTCCTAGTCGGGATAGGGTTAGGGTCGGCAACGCACTTGTGATGCTTTCGGTGTTGCGGGCGTCTATAGACTATGGTAATCGCTTACCATAGGTGCGCCGTACACTTGTTTGCAAACCTAGTTGTAGAAAAAAAAGATAGAAAAATAAAGACGCTTGAATCATAATTCCATATCTAAGAAGACTCCGTAAATGATGAAATAAAAATGAAAAATAATTTAATTGAAATATGTATATGTCATTACTATTGTAAAAGTGTTTACAATGCTTGTCGTAAACATAAATAGCCTTTCCTATACGATAGTTATAACACATGAATGAAGAAATTACATTATGTTGGTTCATTTCTGTCTTTCGCTCGGCTACACTTCTACACTGAAACTATTAGGGAAATGAGTTTTCGGTAAAATATTTTGAGTAGGTTCGATTTTCAATTTTAAGTACAAGAGAATCGGTTTACATTTGCATGACGCGGACATCACACACAAGTCTGACGTTTATATGTGTATTGAAGGTAGCAGGGACACAATAATTACCCACATTACAGCGTCGGCCTGACCGTGGAAATGGAAATAGGTATGTCAGCGGGTCGCAATGACCGAGCCCAGGCCCTATGTACCTGTAATTTTATACTACTTTGATCATTTTACTTGAGAGACCAATTTAGACATTCGAATTATTTTGTAAGTTCCTTAAAGTTTCTATCGTAATTTGGAAAATCTAACAAATACAAAGCAAATAACGGTGCATTTAGTGATTTTATAAATCAAGTAAAAAAAGAACATACAGTTTCATGAATGTATTTACTTCGGTAAACCAGCTTAAATAATTTGAATAATATAGTATTCACTTAAAGGTGTAGGACAACAAAATTCAGACCACGCTTTTAAATATTAATGTTTATCACCGATAAAGCTAAAGGTATGTACCTCTGGGATACAACACACACTAAAAGCTGCCCGAAATAAAATAAAAGGCATATGAAGGAACAATCTACACAGAAACAGTAGGTATTTAATTTAATATGTTTTATTTTAGATTAAGACAATATTCAATAGAAATAACTATAATATCTGTACAAAGACCACTAATATTTCTTATGAACAATTTATTTATAAAATTAACAATAGATTAGAATAATATTTCATTGAATATAATTTAAATAAATAATTAAATTCGTCAAAATAATCGAATGTTTTATTTGAAGATATTACTTGTCTTTATTTGCGTTTCACTCTCGAGCGGTATTCATAAAAGCAAATTTTAGTATTATATATATTAGAAAATTAACTATTAACGCTGAAATGTGTAATGAACTTTTAGTTTTAGTTTTAGATATTTATTTTCGTACTCAAATAATGGGAGGTAAATTAGAAAATTAGTCTTAAGCGAAGGTCGTATAAGTATATTGTTACGAAGATTTAAAATTCTTAAGAGGCTACGAGTGTATTAATCCTATTATCGTGTTTTCGATAATGATAAATATAATTGTGTTTGCTCGCAAACGAAAAAAAAATATCGAATTCAATTACATACCGAACACAACGAAACGACGAATGTAGACGAAAAAACAGTCAAGTAAATACGCCCTATCAAAGATTACCAGAGATTAAGAGAAGACCAGATTTCTATCAAAATCGATAAATCCATTAAAAAGTTGTGCAGTTTAATACAATGTAGGTCGATGAAAACATTGTCAAGTAAATTCGCAAAATTAGATATAACTCTAAAAGTACTTGTCAAATCTCAATTAAATTTAAATGGGACCAAATAAGACGCATTACCATTCAATTAAAACCAAAATTCATTGAAATCGATTCACCCAGTCAAAAGTTTTGATGTAACATACATAAAAAAAATACAATCAAATTGAAAACCTCCTCCTTTTGTGGAAAGCGGTTAAAAATAGCTTCACTACATTTATTTTTGTCATGTAATAATGTGACTTTCTAAAGCATTATAATATACCTAAGTTATTTCTATTGTACCTATTTCTATTTGATATGATTTAAATTGTAATCGATTTCAATAAAATGGATTCAAAATTACAGAACAGCTATTAATATTCGTTGCTGTCCTATAAAGTTATGAGAAATTTGCAAGGGGAAATAAACTCGTAACGACATACGAAACTCGAGTTGTGATTTGAGCTACGCTGTTACAGGTGACGTTACTTCCTGACCGGAATACAAGTTAGTGGTTGAATTTTAGTGAGATTTATAAATATTAATAAATACTTTTCATTTTGTTTTTCATTAAACGTAACAAACATGTTGTTATTACTAAAAGACCCGTGCACGTGGTATTCTTTTTTTTAATCATAGCAGTAAATCAGAATTCAATTAATCACAAATAAACAATCAAAATCTTCTGCTTTAAACAGCATGGATGAAATATATAATTTGGAAAATTATTTTTTATGAAATATTTATAGCATGCTACGTAATTTGAAATGTTATTTTTCATGTAATTTCTCCACAAGTTCGCGTCAGACATCCCGGTTTCCGTAATCCTCATCCAGCTCCGTCGGTCCAGTGGGCTGGAGGACGTCCCACACTGAGTTTGCGAAGACGCGGTCTCCACTCCAGGAAACGTGTGCTCCAACGGCCATCGGTCCTGCGACACAGTTGAACAGCCCGCTGTCACTTTAACTTGCTAAATCTGTGGGATATGTCGATTACTTTCGTTCTCACGCGGATAGTCTCATTTTTAATCCTATCTTTGAAAGAAACCCCAAGCATTGCGTGTTCCATTGCACGTTGAACGACTTTAAACGTGTGGACCAGTCCCTTCGTCAGTGTTAACGTTTCGGTTAGGTATTTGGCATAAAGCATATTAAAATTTTGTTATATGATATTCTTATAGGTAATTAGATCAAAGACGACATCTCATATGGTGAAATTCATCATGCTGCTGAGTATGGCACGTGTCATGTATATTCATATTTGTGTATATTTGACATACATACATACATCATCCTTGTTCAGGGAAAGATGATCTAAAATATAAAATTTGGTAACATGTATGTAGTCTTTCGACTAATTGGAAGCTCCATCTTTCTATATTTGCAGGGCGCGGGCGTAAGTTATACTCGCACTCTTTACAATATTATGTAGGTAGTACTTAAAAAGATTATAACAAAATTGTAACGTACACAGAACACGTGTATGCGTGCGCGCTCTTCGGCGTGTCGATCGTATGGTGTGGCGGAGGGAGTAACTCAGAGCAGTGCCTAGGACTTGCGACCCAGGTGTAGGTTTAAGGAGATCCCCTTTGAGATGCGCATCAACGCTCACCTTCACTGCTCGAGTTATACGCTTCGCCTAGCCAAATTAGTCGTAATAGATAACAATTAATTCGTTTGCACAAATTAATTATTGAACGAGCCTAGGTTAAGCTACTAGCAGGATACAACAAGTGTATCGTGCCAAGCCAGAGCCAAGACTGCCTTAGCGGCGGTTGCACCGTTCGTTTCGTACACGTCAGAATAACTCGAGTAATATAATAAATGAGGGTAGATGACTATCGAACGATGTGCTAGGTGGCGCGATCGTTGCATCTGTTGTTTATAATTTCTTTTCTAATTGCGTATGACAGTACTAGTGTTGACATGTATATGATACATTTTTGTACATGTAGTATAAAATATTTCCTACAGTAATTCAATTCTATTCATAGAGAGAGATATATTTAGAGTGAGTGAAGAATTCATCTACCGGTAGGCTGACGCCACCGAGCCCTAGATGTATTATGTTAAGCTTACAAGATGCGAAATATCTCAGTCAGGCCGATGTTTAACATATAAATTGCTATCAATTTTTTAGATTTATATTTGCAAGGCTGTTCGACAGAGATAAGGCGAAGCGGCTCGGCACCCTGCTTTTATTGCATAAGAATAAAGTTCATATCCGTTCGAATGATGCGAACCAAAAGCGATTATAGAGATTCTGGTTTAACTCAAAATGTATTGAGGTTTACTTTACCGATACTGTTTTAGATATATGCACATGTGTCTGTAAGTATTCACGCCTTCAATTTTACTGCTCATAATTTGTTCACGGTTAATTTATGTTTTATAATAATTTATTTTAATTAAAATACTCAAACAGTGTGCGAGTAACTACTTACTACTGTCGTTCTACTCACTACTTGACTACAATTGTTGTTCAAATGTAATTGGATCTTATTTAAATTTAATAAACTTTTCGAGTATATTGAATCTATGGATTTTACATCATATACTTTAGTATATAATTAAGTTATCAAAAGTTTAAAATCGACATATTCTCAACACAGAGTTCTGAATATTCTGACGACGCATAACAATTTTTTGCAGAACAAAGTACCGAATCTGCACGTCTTAAAACAAAACAAACTCTATAAATACCTACTATTTACATTGTTTTAACATTGTTTTTTCGACCAATTTTTTAATAATAACAAAGACGATTAATTTGCATAAATATTGAAGTTGTTTGAAGTGAAGTCTGTTTACGACACTCTACGAATATTTTGATTTTATTTATTTAATTACCATTTTTTATTAGTGAACCAATTTAGTTAATTTTATGCGAGACTAAATATTGACTAGCATTTCTTTAATAAAGAACAGTTTCTGTAGTAAAGTATCTCGATTTCTTTTACAAGCTCGTATCGGTGCATTTATGTAAATTATCTGCAACGATGCTCGCCCTGGGAATATTCTAGTTTCATGGTTCGCAAGGTCCATTTAAAAACACTAAAAATGAATTACACTGATATTATTTTTTACTTTACAGCAGACGTTCTCATTTTAAAAGAGATTCATGGTTTTAAATAAATATCAATATTATTAAATTAGATTAAAAATTAAACATACGTAAATAAGGTCTTTTATTACATTTGTTTTAAATCAACTGTTCAGTATATTTATCTTCGTGCAAGTTATAAAACTAATCTTAATAATGTAAGGAACATCAGAATGTCATGATTATATTAATGTATTAAGTTTTCGCGTTACAACTAATTGTAGGTTATGGTACTAAAATAACTCTAATAAATAAGATGGATGGCTGACTATATCCATATATTCATCACGATAAGCGCACCATCAATCTTTTTCTTATTTACTGTAGCCGTGCTTGCCGTTACCTCGCGACCTGCTATTTGATATCTTTCCGATATTACATTAGCTCTGATAAAATATCATACTTTTTTTTATTAAATCCGCTTATTATACAGTACATTAGTTCTAGACAAGATGGAGCTAAAAGGTTTTTCGTCTCTGCATTAATTTCAAGTTAATAGCTAAGTACATTTACAATTTTCACTAAAGTATTAAGCGTATTGCAAATTTTATTGCTTTGTTAATCTTGCTAAAACTACTTTATTTTTTATTTTATTTTTTAATCTTCATTCTGTGTGAATTCGTGCAAAGAGAAACTGTAGAAATTCTCTCTAAATTAAAAGTTTAATTAGAGTTTATGAAGTAGAGTATAATACCCTCAAGTTATGTGATAGTGACCGAGCAGTAATCGCGAAAGTCGTCTGCAGTTTTACATACATACAAGTCATGAATATTTATTCAATAGAGACATCTGAAATTATGAAACACATTAATTTAGGGAAAATCAAACAAACTCTTTTAGTATATAATTATATCAGTCCAAAAAAAAGTGTGTTTAGGTGAAACGGTATAATGCTTACCGAATTTTCTCGTTGTAATCGATCATGTTTGATCATGTACATAATTATGGCAATATAAAAAAAAAATCATGTGTTTTATCTAAAGCAAACGAAACACTCTTTTATTTTTATGTAAGAATGCAAAATATATTTTTAGTTATTTAGGTTTGAGGGCTTTTAAGCATTTAGGGCGTTTTCTAAAGTTTTTTCTTTTGTAGTACCTAACTTAAAAATGTCATCTGGAAAATTAAAAAAATAAAAATAAATTGACGATTGCTAGATCATTAAAGATTATAAAATAGAGTTCGTAAAGCTTTTAACACATTCTTAGCAATTAAAGCAGTAAGACATTTAAAGTAGATATATCAGTTATATTTTTCTCAATATTGATAAATAAAATCAAAATATTTCAAATAAAGAAATAAATAAATATTTTATAACATACACACACGGTCATCTGTTCTTATGCTGAGAAACTAAAGCTTATGTTATAGTTAAAAGCTGACTGTTATACTCGTAAGTAAATAGTTTTTGAAACATGAAATTTGTTCTTTTTTCTGTTCACTGCTCTAAAGTTTTTTAATTATTGTACTACTATGATAATTTCACGGATATTTACTAACGAAAACGTAGATAAACGAGTATCTATCACGTTTTCATTCTAGGTCTTGAAATCAAAATGATAATAACATCTCACAAATTTTAATAAAATTTGATATACAAGGAATTTAAGCGGTAATTTCATTTGGTTTTTCATAATATAATAGTTATATCCAGATTCTATGTTTAAATATAATAATTGTGTTGCTCGCAAACGAAAAAAATCCAACTTCAATTACACCGACAAGTAATATAACGTAAGTAGACAAAAAAAAAAACAATTAACAAAACGCAGTAATCCTCATTACGAGTGTCGAGGGTTTCCCTCGATTTCTCTGGGATTCCATCATCAGATCCTGGTTTCCTTATCACGGTACCACACTTTGGATATCTCTTTTCCAACAAAAAAAAAAAAAAGAATTATCAAAATTGGTTCATAAACGACGAAGTTATCCGGTCAGTTATACGGTCGAATTGAGTAACCTCTTCCTTTTTAAAGTCGGTTAAAAAATATGCCCATTTTTGGCGCGTACTTGTGGAGGCCTATGTCCAGCAAGGCACTGCGATAGGCTGAACTGAAATGAGTGAGATATTTTAATATCTGATTTCTAATTGTTATCATATTTTTTATCATTACAGCCTATACAGTCCACTGCTGGACATAGGCCTCCACAAGTTTACGCCAAAAATAGCGTGAACTCGTGTGTTTTGCCCATAGTCACCACGCTGGGCAGGCGGGTTGGTGACCGCAGGGCTGGCTTTTTCGCACCGAAGACGCTGCTGCCCGTATTCGGCCTGTATATTTCAAAGCCAGCAGTTGGATGGTTATCCCGCTATCGGTCGGCTTTTTGAGTTCTAAGGTGGTAGTGAAACTGTATTATGCCTTAGTCGCCTCTTACGACTCCTACGGGAAGAGAGGGGGGTGTCTATATTCTTTACTGCTGTAGCCACAGCATATTAAAATATATATCATTACAAAGTATAAAACAAAGTCGCTTCCCGCTGTCTGTATGCTTAGATCTTTAAAACAACGCCACAGATTTTTTTGCGGTTTGCTTCAGTAAATATAGTGAGTCTAGAGGAAGGTTTATATGTATAATAAATACATAACATAGTAAAGAAACACTGATTTATTTAGAATTTTTTAATGTAATGTTGTAAATAAATATAAAAAAAATGCGCTTAGATGGCAAATTTTCATTGCTTAATTTATATTTAGTATCAGCATTGCACCCGTGCGGAGCCGGGGCGTGTCGATAGTAATGTATAAAATATCAGTGATTGTAGAGTTATCCCGTAGCAGAGGCGCGTCGTTGTCGATGTAATTTTATAGTCCTGCTGGGTATAGGTTCTTTTTGAATATCATTGACTTTTAGTAAAAGTTATAAAAATATCCCTTTTGCTAAGTCTACTTTTTACATTAACAAAGGCTCAGGTGTTATATTTTGTCACTTTCAAATATTTAGCTTTTATTTGGCTTTCACCAAAGCCTTATATTATTTAAAAAAAAATATTATTTGATGTAAGTGCTTCAAGGATAAAATAATAATTATCAAAATTAAAAATAATTAATGCGCCTGTACCTTTTTGCCATGCCTGCCTGCATTTGACATGTTCAAAGTAAGTGTATGTTCACTCGTGTTTTCATAACCCTACGGACTTTACAATTTTGACCTTGGTAGATGTTCCTATTGGACGAATGTATAAAATAATTCAGGTGTCGAAACCAATGGGTAAATATTTACTTTTCTTTAAAAACTTTTCAGAGGCAGTGTTCTTAGATTCTAAAAACTTTTGTTATATTTGTGGTAAATAAGTTTAGGAAAGACCAACAGACCATATATAAGTTATAAAATTTTATACTTCTAACACTTGGAATTCTCTTAAACTAATCCAAATAAAATAATTGTGTTTGCTCGCAAACGAAAAAAAAAACCGACTTCAATTACATCGATAAATAATACAACGTAAGTAGACGAAAAAAATCAACAAACGCACTAGACATCACGACAATTTTCGAGGGTTTTCTTCGATTTCTCTAGAATTCCATCTTCAGATCCTGGTTTCCTTATGATGGTAGCACACTTAGGGATCCTGATCCTAGCTTTAAAACTAAAAATCTCGACCAATCTCAGTAAAACTCTTTACTCCACCAGGAATTGGTGGAATAATAAAATTTTATTTTAGATTAAAGGGTCAAAAAGATGAATTTAAAAAAGAAAACTTCAAAATAAAATATTTACACAAAGACCCAAAGCAGCAACAATGGCTAAAATGTATCTTTCTAATTAGTAAAAACAAACATTAAGCTTGAATATTAAATAAATGTCGACATCTTAAAAAATGCAATAAACCAACTTTAAGCGAGTCTCGAGCAAATACTCGTAAGATCCCCAGTACGAGTATCCGTTACGTAGTTTTATTTTATTTCATCTATTTGGTCACCAGCAAAACGACGCACAGCGAATATATTGAGTCACTAAAAAAGGTTTAATATAACTGTTTTACTTTAATATAACCGTAACGTTTTATATATGATTTACAATATTGATTATGATATTATATTAATCTCATGATTTATAAACTCTAGAATTTTGTTGAGTAATATATTATTTATATAATATAATTATCTTACAGACAAGCTTAACAAGGTATTAAATCAAATTAAATCTTTAGAACCTATAAGAGTTAAAAGAGGTCTTGTAGATAGCCTTGGATCATTAATAAAAAGTATTACTAGTAATTTAGAATATCTAGATGCTCAAAAGTACAATGACGCTATTCAAATATTGCAAAATAACGAAAATAAAATTATTTTGGAACTCAATAGTCATATTAGTCTTATTAAGGAATGGATATTCCTACATAACGGTATTTTAGATCAGTTTACTATAAATCAAAAAAAAAAATTAATAATACATTTGAAGTTCTTTTAGATATAAATGCTCGTAGTCCGCACAGTTTGCCCAATTATTAGGAATTATAAGTGATAATGTAGAGGATTTAGTGCTAGAAATAGTTAGGTAACAAAATATAATGGCCTCTATTTGTGCATCCAGCGCTCATCATTCTATGATAGATATAGAAGTATTAAAATTAATGTTATATAAGCTAATAAATATTTATAGTAAGGAGGAAATTCCTAATCCTCACATCGTATTGGTTTTACATCTGTTAATTATAATTTTAATTTAAGTATTTATAAGTCATTCTGATTTTTTTGATCCATCGATTATTTGCTCCTTACTTTTATGTCTATACCTATGAAATTGGTGTTTCGTCGTACTGGCTATTTCAAAACTAAAAAAAAAGAAATCGCTAAGAACTTGAATTTCAAATTATTTTATTTTAAAAATATAGAATTCTTTTTTTGTAATTAGTCATTTGTTTAATGGTTACCGTTCTATTTACATCGAATTTGTACGTTTTTCGTGATCATGGATATTTTAAAAATTCGAGTGATTATGGAGTATGAGTTCCGTCGTCAAACAATAACGTTTACGGTGTGAACACTACTAACGGTCGTACCACCCGTTATTGGTTTGCTCGCTTTCCTTCCGGAAATTTTGACCTAAGACATGAACCACGTGGTCGGTAGAAAATGTTGGTCGACAATGAAGAATTAAAGGCAATTGTGGAGGTTTGTGATTGTCAAACTACAGCTGAATAAGCAGCAGCTTTCGAAGTTAGCACTAAAACAATATTGGTCCATTTGCCTCAAATTGGCAAGGTAAAGGAGCTCGACAAATGGGAGTCTCACGAATTGAATGGACACCAGCGCGAAATACGCGTCGAGACGTGCCTAGCACTGCTCAACAGGCACACAAACGAAGGCATATTGAATCGAATTGTTACTTGTGACGAAAAATGGATTTATTTTCGAATAATCGCAGGTGCTCAGCTAGTTGGTTAGATCCTGGTAACCTAACCTAACCTAACCTAAACAATGCCTTAAACGAAAAACCCCTAAGAAAGTAATGGTAACTGTGTGGTGGTCTAAAGCCGGTGTGATTCATCACAGCTTCTTACCGAACGGCAGCATTACTGCAGATGTGTACTGTGAAGAACTAAACAATAATGGGGAATCTCGCATGTCTCCAAACAGCTTTGTCAATGGCTCGGCTCCGCTGCTCCTGCACGACAACGCGCGACCTCATACTGCAGCAGACAGTCTCTAAGTTACACACCAGATCTTGCCCCTACAGACTTCCACTTTTTCCAGAATTTGGCTAACTTTTTGGCGGGATTTGGCTTTTTTTAAGAAAGGCATCAATAAGTTACCACTACGTTGGCAAAAATGCATCGATTCTATGGATAATTACTTTCAATAATAAAAATAAAAAATATAGATAAAAAAATGCGTTAACTTATTTTAGTTAGAGGCTTATGTCCAGTTGTGCTCTGCGATAGGCTGAAATGAATGAATGAATGAATGGTGTTTCAATTTATGAAATTTTAAATTTAATTATCAACTGACTCAATTTTGATTCATTTAATGTTTTATTGGATTTTGTATGGCTAATTTTACATTTAAATTGTCTTGATGTGATTTAATATAATGTAACTTGATGTCATTTAATTTATTTTGACAACTTGTTTTGGTCTTATTTGTATTAATTTAATTTGGTTGGACTTAAGTGAGTTTAATATTATTTAATTTATTTTGATCTTTGTGTGCTTTTAATAATTTAAGTTGATGTGTTTTGTCTGGGCTTAGTTGGTTTAATTTTAGATCATTTTATGAATTAAGCTCCATTGATGAATGTTCTAGTAAATTTTAAGGACATTACAGTATAGAAATATTGTCTACGTGTTAATATAATGTTGCTTTTCAACTAAAAATATGTGTAGGAATCTTTGATCATAAAATTTAAAATTATAGTATCAATAAATTAAAGCATATAATGCTACGATGATAAGAAAAATATGTAATATTCTCATTAAATAGTTAATTGTTTAATTTAATTATTAAAACTGGTATAAACTAGCGACATCTAGTCCCCATAGTTTGACTTAACACTTAGAAGATAAATAAGTTCATTATGGCCAATAAATGTAACAGCTGTGGTAAATTCACATCCTCAGCAGATGGCGCTAAGTGCAAGAAATGCTCCCTTACTTTCCATCGTGGGTGTTTATCGAACTCGAGCCCTGGCAATACAGCTGCACCTAAATGGTTATGCAAAGGCTGTAAAAGCAACGACGGGTGTGCAGATGCTTTTTTAGATGATAATAGTGTTAGTAGTATCGAAGCTATGACAAAAGCAATTGAACTCCTACGCACTGAGCTATCGGCTTGCACAAAGGAGATGTGTTCGTTTAGGCAGGAAATTGGCTCCATTAGATCAAGTTTGGTTGAGTTTAACAGCCGCATAGACGCATTTGATGAACGTTTGTCTAAGTTAGAAAGGGAAAAAGAGATCCTAGACACTAATGAAAACACCATAGCCCAGCTTAGAGCGGATATTAATGAGCGAGATCAGGAGCTGTTGCTCAATGACATAGAGATCACCGGTATAACGGAGCTCGACGGCGAAAATCTTACGCATGTAGTCAACCTGGTTGGTAATAAAATAGGGGTAAACATCGATGAACGCGATATAGTGAGTGTGCAGCGCGCCGGTCCCCGCCGAACTTCAGCTACATCGACTCGGCCTCGAACCCGAGCCATCTGTGTGCGCCTGGCCCGACGTACTGTCCGCGACGAGATACTACGCGCGGCGCGCGTGAGACGGGGGGCGGACTCGGCCGGCTTTAACATTGATGCACAGCCACGACGATTTTACGTCAACGAGCGTCTCACTCGCACTAACCGTCAATTATTTTACGCTGCTCGCGCGAAAGCTAAGGAAGCGGGTTGGCGGTACGTGTGGACGCGAAATGGGCGCATATTCGCGCGCCGAGATGCTGGTTTAAATAATATTAGACATCGTATTGGATCTACCAATGACATTGAAAAGGTTTTTTGTGTATAGTTTGTTTGTATAATATTTTATCCCTTCTACATATTGTATGCAATAATAATATTGTTGTTGTTTCGTGTACTGATTTTTATGTTTTAAGAACTAGTTACCTGGAAATAGCTACGGTTAAACGTTCATATTCCATATTGGCGGTGATTATTGCCTATGTCGCCACGTCTCGCAAAAATAGTGTGATATACTTTATGGCTTTCGTTGTAATCATAAAGTATTATTCTACTGTAATAGTATGCAAACACAACTATTTGGATGATATATTTTTTTATGATGGGGGTACTTCTGGTTCATATATTGCTAAGCATTATTTTAATTACCCTTTACTTTATATGTTGATATGGTATATTGTGATTGTTGATATTATTTTATCTTATTATAAATATATATTATTCTATGTTTTATATGTGGTATCTTATATAAAGAGGTTTACTGTGTATTATGTTGCTAGTTTATTTTTAATAATGGTTGTTATTAATGGCTTCAGATAGATATATTCGTTTTGGTTTAAATAACCCTCGCTCCTTGGGTACAGGTCATGAGGAACTTGTGGTTGCGTTGCAGAAACACGAAATCGATATTTGTGCATTGAACGAAACATGGCTTAAAGAGGGTGAGGACGCCATTGCCCCAAAGATAGCTGGATACCACCTTCGACACGTTCCTCGACCTTCTAGTATACGTGGTCGAGGTGGCGGTGTTGGTTTCTACTGTAAGTGTGAACTGCCCGTCCGCATCCTGAGGCATCCAATCACAGACACTGTTGAGCAAATGTGGCTTCAGGTAAGAATAAATTGTAAAAAGGTTGCTGTTGGCACCGCTTATCGTCCACCCTGGCTATGTGCGCAGACATTCGTTAACGCACTGAGTGAGTCAATCAGTTCGTTTTCATGGCATGATCATATCATCCTTCTCGGCGACTTCAATATTAACGTACTGAACGCTAGAGAGGGTAACACGTTATTACTCAATGATCTCTTGTCCAGCTTCGGCCTTCAGCAGTTCGTCACTGAGCCCACACATTTCTCCGCTCACGTAAACACCTTGCTCGATCTCGTTTGCACTGATGCAAGCGTGACACGAGTATGGGTTGATCATTTGCCTTCACTCAGTGACCATGCGTTAGTCGTGTGTGAGCTGGATATGCCCAAGATGAAAAAGCGCCCGAAAACTTTGTGTTATAGGCCTATTAAAGACATAGATTTATCACTTTTTGATAATTACATGGAATCAGTCAATTGGAGTGCTATGAATGATGGGGTGAATATTAATGAAACAGCCAAATATATCTCCTCTAATTTGCTTAGAGTTTTTGACTGTCTTGTCCCCAAAAAAAAGGTTACCATTAAGGAAAAGAGCTACCCTTGGATAACTTATAATATTCGTATAATGATGAAACATCGCGATAAGGCCCATCGGGAGGCTCGTTCATCTAAGGGTCCGTCCAAGCTAAACTACTACAAGGAACTTAAGAATCTCGTAGCGCAGGCCATCAACGCCGAAAAAGAAGCCTATCTAAAAAAATATATTTGCTCCAACATACAAAATCCTAGAACCATGTGGAAACACATTAAAGAAAATGTAAACTTTAAAAATACTGATGTGCCCCTTCCTATAAATTTGCGTGATGCGGAGAAGTTAAATAAACATTTTATGAACGTTCCAGGTGATAATATAGTAGATTTTTCATATATAGACTACTATCTTAAAAACAAATATGATTCGTCAAGTACTTTTAGTTTCCATGTTGTGACGGAGGGAGAGGTTGCCACCATTGTTCGGGAACTGCGTTCTAACGCTGTCGGCGTGGATGGCATTTCATTGGATATGCTACTCTTATCTATTCCGTACACACTAAACTCTTTTACCAACTTAGTTAATAGAAGCATCTTATCCTCAACATTCCCCGAGATGTGGCGTGATGCTGTGGTGCGTCCTATTCCTAAAACTTCCCACCCTTCGGAATTTAAAGATCTACGCCCAATAAGTATATTGTCGTGTCCCTCAAAAATCTTGGAAAAAATTGTCTGTAAGCAACTCACTGAATACGTAGAAAGTAGGAGCATCCTACCCGTAATGCAGTCAGGTTTTAGGAAGCACCACAGCACTACTACCGCTCTTGTGGGTGTGATCGATGACATACTTCATGCCCAAGATAGAGGAAATGTTACTATTATTGTATTTCTTGATTTCTCTCGAGCATTTGATGCAATTAATATTAACTTACTTTTAGCAAAACTCCGATTTTACGGATTGGATGAGTCCGCTGTTCTGTGGTTTGCCAGTTATCTACAAGAGAGATACCAAGTTGTAGAAATACAAACAGAGGAGGGAAATGTGATTTCCTCACGGCGTAGCTCAGTTAAAAGAGGAGTACCTCAGGGTTCCATACTGGGGCCAATCTTGTTTAGCATTTACTCTGCCGACGTTACTAGGTGCATACAAAATTGTAAATTTCATATTTATGCCGATGACATTCAGATATATTTTTCTTTTCGATCCCATGACCTTGCACCCTCGGTGGGTAAAATCAACAGTGATCTGGATAGGATTTTTGACTGGGCCAAGTCAAATGCTTTGGTTTTGAACCCCAATAAAACGAAGTATATGGTTATCGGTACGCGAAAGCAGGTACAGCAAGTCCAGGACTTTGATCCACTGATTGCTGTTAATGGCTGCAAAATCGACAGAGTATCAGAAGCTCGTAATTTAGGGCTTCTAATGGATGAGAATCTACGATTCGAAAAACATGTTTTAAAGTTAGTACGTAATTGTTTTTTCCGTTTGAAAGTTATGTACCGTATTAGGAAGTCACTGAGTGAAGAACTACGCATTAGACTATGTGAAGCTTTGGTCCTCTCTCAGTTTAATTACGTCGATGCCGTTATAGGTCCAAGGCTATTAGAGCGCACTAAAAGATCGATTCAACGCGTTCAAAACGCCTGTGCACGTTATTGTTTTCAGATACCGCGGCGGGATCACGTTACTCCTTTCATAAACCGGGCATCTATATTTAAAATGGAAAGTCGTAGGCAGTTACATCTTGCCACAATGCTGTTTGGCATAATTAAACACGGTGTACCTGTCTATTTATTTGAGAAGTTGGAATGGACAAGAAACATTAACACCACACATTTTACACGATCTACTCTCTGCGCACTGTCTATGCCGGTTCACCACACGGCAGCATTTAGGGGTGGCTTTAAATACGCAGCAACCAAGTGCTGGAACAATCTTCCTCCTCCTCTGCGGGACCTTCGTACTAAAGCCAGCTTCAAGCGTCAATATAAAAAGTATTTATTAGAAGTACAAAAGAAAGATTAGTTTTTTTTTTCTCTGTAGCTGTGAATTTTTAATTAATTTTTTTTCTCTCTTTTTTTTTATTGTTTATGCGAGTATACTGTTTATTTAAGTATCTATCTCATTTCTATAATAAGTATTTTATTCTGGAAGCGTTTTCCTTGTGGTGCCAGTATTTCTATATAACCTAATAAATCCTATATGTATCCATTTATAATTATGTGTTTATATAATAAGCAAGTAGGTTTATGAGTATATATTTATTATGTTATTATTATTTCAATTTATTCAATATAATTATGTAAAAGATCGAATAAACGTATTATGCAGGGTACTTTTTTGTGTTGTCCATATCGCAGTCTTTTCCTTTATTAGTATGTATTGTTTTGCAATATTTTATATAATCCATAGATTTCTATGTATGTATCCATGTGTATGTATATTTCTATCGGAATGCCGCCAAAATGAAAATTAATTATAAAACTTAGGGTGGTCCTGAAAACCAGTGTTAGGACTAACAGTCCTAACTTAAACTGAGGTCACACCTTTTTGTGAGGCATGCTGCGAACTTATATAAAAAATGTCTTAGTTAGATACTTTTAATCGATAAGTTTATATTGTATCTCTTTTTTTGTTTTGTTGTACGTTTGCATCCTCTTTGTATTTTCTCGTCCTTGTTGAAAATTATGTACAATGTGTTTTCTTTTTATATCATTTTAACCTGATGCAGTGTGTTTTTCACAAATAAATTTATTATTATTATTATTATTATTATTATTATTATTATTATTAAAAGTACGACGCCGTGACTTTTAATAAGGTATTAAATTTTAAGATGCTATCTATGGTTTAAAGAATAGAACAAATAACCATCTTCTTTAGCTTGTTAAGACATTTGATAATTTTAAAGAGTACTTTCAAATAAAACAAGAAATCTTGAACAGATTTCTTTAAGTTTTCTTGTATAGGGCTCTAATCTTTTCTTTAATCAGCCTTAGGATTGAAAGGGTGAAGAAATATATCGGAAATGTCGGTAACTATGGAAGAGGTGCGACTTATCGAACAATGACAACGCGACTACAAGGTGGCGTAGTCTGTAACTGACTTATTGTCATGCCTCACGTCCCTTATCTCTCGCACAATATAGCACCAGTACAAGACTAATCAAAGAACCATTTGAAGTCAGAAGAACAATCTGAGTTTGTTTGACCTCGTTAAGCAATTTACTCGACACGAAGATTTTAGTTGACGTACAATAAACGACTTTAATTTTAGTCAAAGATTTTGGAATTGCAAAATAAATGCGACGCTTTAATTAAACATTAAAATATATATTTATGTGAGATATTTTATAGTTAAGTCTTTCGTCAACCGCTTATATTACACATCTATATTAATATTATAGACCTGAAAAGTTTGTTGGTTTATTTGTTTGAACGCGCTCGTCTCAAGAACTATGAGTTCGAATTGATTAATTCATTTTGTGCTGAATTGTCCATGTACCGAGGAAGATTATAGACCACATAACATATATTTTAATACTTTTTTCCTCAAATTCACGCGAGTAAAACCGCAGGACGAAACTAGTTCGAAATATATAGTTATGAATATAAAATTTGGCCTAGTTAAATAAATTTACTTATTGCACACAAGAAAAAAGGTAAATGATAAAAATAATAAATTCTTATAATTTACAGGTATTCAAATAACACTACATGTCAGGTTCTGTTACGGTATAACGTATTTATTTATTGAAGTATGCTAAAGAGAAACTATTAGAAACACAAGAAATCTTCTAGCCATTGTCCAAGTTATGACTTGCCTATAGCGCTAACTGATTTTAATGTCTATTATTCATTTTTGCCTGTATAAACTCTCGACCCTTTAACGTTTATTTTTATGTTAAACTAGCTGTACCTGCGACTTCGTCAGCGTGGACTTTAAAAAAAAAATTGTTCAATTCGTAGAGTTATAAAATAAATAAATTTCTAAAATAAAAGTAGCCTAAGTTACTCCTTATTACAACAGATATCTACTAGTGAAAGTCCCGTCAAAATCGGCCCAGCCGTTTCAGGGATTAGCTGGAATAAACAGACAGACAGACAAAAATTGTAAAAATGTTGTTTTGGTATATTTACCGTGTATATATCCATATGCATTTGGTAAAAAGCGGTTAATTTAATTTTACAAACGTAAATTTTTCTTAGCGTTTATTTTACACGGCATTAGAGATACTAAAATCATGATACAAAATGCATAATAATATAGTTACTGCATTTTTCTTTCCACAAATGATCATGTTTAATAAGTTTGTTTTCTAACCTCTGAATGTATGTATTTAGAGGAGATTTTGCGATGTAACGCACTTATCGGCTATCTTGAGTATCAGTAGTTTTCAAAAGATTTTCCAGAAAATACACTACTATAAACAATTTCATTTTGTACAAAGGTACGTAGCAAGGTTATCTCTAACACACATATTAATAATTAATATTTATTTATATAGATTGAAAGTATATCTTTCACATTAAATGCTAATTTAATAGCTGTAAGCTTTCATTTAACCTGTTTACACAAACCATCTGGAGGTAACGAAGACCCGACCTTCTCAAGTGCTACACTTCCCAATCGACCTTTTTACCTAAGTATTTCTGTATTAAATATGTCATGCAGAATATCTTTATTGTTTGACATTTGTTTAGATTCCAACAGGGGCTTAATATTTATATTACCACAACTAGGCCTTGGATGGGAATCAAGCCGAGATCGATTTTAATTTTAATTTTAATTTTAATTATTTATGTCATTTATTCAACATATATTAAATTATCAATATATGATTATTATACTTAATGAATACCATTTTATCAAAAAAAACCTATAAAGATACACTTTTTAAAAAAGCTTTTTCCGTGCCATTATACTTTTATCCCGTAATTGAATTGTTAAAGTCGACTTACACGATCAGTAACTATGTAAACTAAAAAACTCTTAACTGGTTACCCCAAAGCTTTCCGGAAAGCGTTACTAAATATTCGTTACACGTTAGTTAGCGCTGAAATGTTAGTTACTTTCAAAGCTTGAGTAGACTAGACTCATGCAGAGTAATATTTTGTGGCGTATTTTTATAGACCTCTTTCTCCATATGGAAAAAGGGTTGGGCTAAATCCACCATGCTGCTCCACTGCGGGTTGGCGGATATTTTCCCTACAATATCTATCTATATAATATACATAAAGATCATTATTTTAATTCTTTATTACAATGTGGTTCAGTTGTTCTTGTTTTTGGCTTAAACTACGTTTTTGTTATAGTTTGTTATTCCGCTAAAAAGTACACCGCTCGAAAATTTATACCCTTTTTAACCGAGTTCAAAAAAGGAAGAGGTTACTCAATTAGACCGTATATAATAAATAGGTCTTGCCTTGACCCATAGAATTACCGTTTTTGATGAAATAAGTTAACGCACTTTTTTCTATATTTTTTATTTTTATTATTCAAAGTAATTACCCATGGAATCAATACATTTTTGCCAACGTTTTGGTAGTTTATTGATGCCTTTCAGAAAAACTCTGCTGTGGGGCAGGCAACAAACTCTTCAAAGGCATTTTATACTGCCTATGATATACTACTATATGTATTCCGACCGATTTTTCGGCCATGGCGACCACTTCGATCCCTTACAGGGCTTGGCGCTGGTGCGCCCGGATATGTTTTATATAGCGGATTTTCGCAGCAAACTCCCTTGCACAAGGTGAATAATTCGCTTTTTCACAATCTCACGCCATTCTGGTTGCTGTGCTGCCAAAATCTTCCAGCGAGAGGGCTCTATATTGCATCTCTTCATGTGACGCTTCAGAACATCTTTGCCACCTTTGTACATCTTTCTTTGCATGTATCACTGTAATGTTTCTTTGTGGTGTACAATAAAGAGTATTTATTATTATTATTAGAACGAAGTTCCTTACGGCAGCTTGACATTTGGCTGGGCGAGCGAACTGAAAAAAAATGTGATACTAAAACCGTAAGAAAAATATACAACGAAAGTGACGTAATATCAGTCGCACGACTGTGTAATATGACGTTTGTAAAACTAAAATATTACTAGTAAACTTTTTTTAATTATTTATGTAATTTTATACTGTCGACAAAAATAAATAAAGCCATATTTTTTTTCCTTAAAAGTTTATTATTATTATTATTTTGTTTAATTTATTTTATTTTACGGTATTTGGTATTTTCTAAAATACTAAATTTCCTAAATACTTTTATGTACTTAATTAAAAACCAATCAACAAAATTTAAAAAAAAATCATGAACTAGAAAATATATATAAAAATTAACATTTTGTTTCAAATTGTGTTGCTTCTATACTATCCGAAGGAACTTCGTTCCTACCTGGTGTCTCATGACACCACATTTTTATTATCTTTATATCTGAGGAGTTTTCCACCATGCTTTCGCTGGCCTTCCTCCAGCTCAGAGTAAAAGATGCGCTTCGCCACTCTCTCCTCCACCTCCGTGATACGAGACGACATCACTGAAGTTGCTGATGCATCAAATATGCCTCAATACCACCAACATTGGCGCATCTTAGAACTTCGGTATCACGTACCCGATCGGACAATCTGATCTTCATGATGGTTCGCAGGCATTTTAGGTGGAATCGATCGAGAGTGCGTATATAGACAATACACACACCAATTTCGGAAGAATAGAGAAGGTTTGGCAGTACGATCGCTATGTTAACCGAGATCTTAGTAGCCAGCTTAAGGTCGTGCGAGCAAAAGACCTTGTAACACAGCTTTGAAAATGCTGCAGCTGCAGCACTTATCCTGCTGTTGATCTCGGCATTAAGGTCACACTTAGCTGTTATAGTATTCCCCAGATAGCGAAATTTATCGACCTGTTTCAGCATGTCCTCACCAAGCTTAATGGTCAGTGTCTCACGACAATGGATGTCTATTGACATTACTTCCGTCTTTTTGACACTGATTTTTAGGCCGAATTTGCAGCATGCTTGGTGAAAAGCGGACATCAGCTGTTGCAGGCCGTCTGGGGATTCTGCCAAAAAACACAGGTCATCAGCATACATGATCTCTATGATCGATTCATACGAGACATTGGTGCGCGCCTTAAGTCTGGCCAAGTTGAAAAGACTTTTATATATATACTGTTACCAAAAAGTGGAAAAGTCTGTAGGGGCAAGATCTGGTGAGTACGGTGGATAACGGAAAACTTACAACCCCAGCTCTTGTAACTTGGAGACCGTCTGCTATGTAGTATGAGGTCGCGCGTTGTCGTGCAGGAGCAACGGAGCCGAGCGATTGACCTAAGCTGGTTGGAGACGTGTGAGCTTCCCCATTATTGTTCTTCACAGTATTGTATCTGCAGTAATGCTCATGCCGTTTGGTAAGAAGCTGTGATTAATTACACCTCTTTCTCTGGTCGTTTAGGGCATTGTTTAGGTACTGAACCAGGATTTAACCAACTAGCTGAGCGCTTGTGATTGTCGAATAGAATCCATTTTTCGTCACAAGTAACAAACAATTCGGTTCAATATGCCTTCGTTTGTGTGCCTGTTGAGCAGTGCTAGGCACGTCTCGACGCGTATTTCGCGCTGGTGTCCATTCTATTCGTGAGGCTCCCATTTGTCGAGCTCCTTTACCTTGCCAATTTGAGGCAAATGGACCAATATCGTTTTAGTGCTAACTTCGAAAGCTGCTGCTTATTCAGCTATAGTTTGAGAATCGCCAGCCTCCACAATTGCCTTTAATTCGTCATTGTCGACCAACATTTTGTGTCGACCACGTGGTTCATTTCTTAGGTCAAAATTTCCTGAACGAAATCTAGCAAATCAATAACGGTACGATCGTTAGTAGTGTTCGCACCGTAAACATCGATGATGTTGCGTGCCGCTTCTGCCGCTTTGCTACTACGATAGAACTCATACTCCATACTCACTCGAATTTTTAACATATCCATGATGACGAAAAACGTACAAATGCGATGTAAATAGAACGGTAACCATTAAACAAATGACTAATTATAAAAAAAAAATTCTATATTTTTAAACTAAAATAATTTGAAATTCAAGTTCTTAGTGATTTTTTTTTTCGTTTTGAAATAGCCAGTACGACGAAACGGCAATTTCATAGGTATAGACATAAAAGTAAGGAGCAAATAATCGATGGATCAAAAAAATCAGAATGACTTATAAATACTTAAATTAAAATTATAATTAACAGATGTAAAACCAATACGACGTGAGGATTAGGAATTTCCTCCTTACTATACATATTTATTAACTTATATAACATTAATTTTAATACTTCTATATCTATCATAGAATGATGAGCGCTGGATGCACAAATAGAATAATTGGGCAAACTGTGCGGACTACGAGCATTTATATCTAAAAGAACTTCAAATGTATTATTAATTTTTTTTTTGATTTATAGTAAACTGATCTAAAATACCGTTATGTAGGAATATCCATTCCTTAATAAGACTAATATGACTATTGAGTTCCAAAATAATTTTATTTTCGTTATTTTGCAATATTTGAATAGCGTCATTGTACTTTTGAGCATCTAGATATTCTAAATTACTAGTAATACTTTTTATTAATGATCCAAGGCTATCTACAAGACCTCTTTTAACTCTTATAGGTTCTAAAGATTTAATTTGATTTAATACCTTGTTAATCTTGTCTGTAAGATAATTATATTATATAAATAATATATTACTCAACAAAATTCTAGTTTATAAATCATGAGATTAATATAATATCATAATCAATATTTTAAATCATATATAAAACGTTACGGTTATGTTAAAGTAAAACAGTTATATTAAACCTTTTTTAGTGACTCAATATATTCGCTGTGCGTCGTTTTGCTGGTGACCAAATAGATGAAATAAAATAAAACTACGTAACGTATACCCGTACTGGGGATCTTACGAGTATTTGCTCGAGACTCGCTTAAAGTTGGTTTATTGCACTTTTTACGATGTCGACATTTATTTAATATTCAAGCTTAATGTTTGTTTTTACTAATTAGAAAGATACATTTTAGCTATCGTTGCTGCTTTGGGTCTTTGTGTAAATATTTTATTTTGAAGTTTTCTTTTTTAAATTCATCCTTTTGACCCTTTAATCTAAAATAAAATTTTATTATTCTACCAATTCCTGATGGCGTAAAGAGTTTTACTGAGATTTGTCGAGATTTTTAGTTTTAAAGCTAGGATCAGGAATGCTTGACATATTTAAATGATTGTTTCTGTTTTAAATTATTTACGTATTTATTTATTTCTAAATAAGTCCAAAAACAATGCAAGTTCGGTATTCAACTTGAAGTTAAATTTGCTCCAGAGGTAGCTCAAGTGCTTTGTGTTATCGGGTGTAGTATTAAAAAAACCTTTAAAGTGCAAGCTAGCAGCCAAGGAAAAAACCTATAGGCTATAAAAAGGAAAGTCATACAAGCCGCAAAGGGGATATTGAGCCTTAAGTATAATTGATACTTCTACATCCACAGGAACATTCCGCTATAGCTATTTAAATATTAAATTATAAACGTTACAGCTAAAGTAATATAAGTAAAGTTATTAGGTTTGAGAATTACTACTCAATAACGTTAAACCAAATAAAATAAACATGTAATTTGATAGTTGAAATTGTCGTATTTATCTCTGACTAAAAGTTCGGGAGTTTTCGCTTGTTTTAGCTGTGGTTAAGACACGTGTCAAAGATATTTTGGTGTTTTTAAGTTTTTAAATAAATTTTAGATTTTGATATAAAATTTCGGTTCAATTTTTATCAGCACAAGCTGCTAATAATTTTATTTCTAATCCAGTACTGCGCAAATTCAAATCCGCCGTACCGTCGTACATGTACGTAACTAAAATGGGCTTGGTCAAAGGCGTACCAGTAGACTGGTCTATGAAAGAGTTGGTGGAACCTCTGGTGCTTCCTCTGGGTACTCTGAATTAGGTATGTCGATATTTAGATCGCCCAGGATGCAAGTTAGATCGCATCGACATGTGTCATTGATTGACACTCTAAGCACATCAAGTGTCTCCGCTATGCCATCATATTTAGGATCTACCTAGAGCCATTACTGATCTACTACTATTATATACTTTTTGAATAATTTAACGAAGGTCGTAACCTCGACCACACCGATTACGCACCTTCTTGTAGTCTCCATTCTACGTGATATTGGCGAAATCATCTTTGCTCGTTTGGCTCTATTGAAAGCCATTAGCGTTGGCGCAACGGTTACAGCCATGGATTGTACCTGTTGCACTGGCGGTTGCGGGTTCGATCCCCGCACATGACAAACATTTGTATTGGCCATACAGGTGTTTGCCGTGGTCTGGGTGTTTGTGCAGTCCTTGTGGGTCTCCCCACCGTGCCTCGGAGAGCACGTTAAGCCGTCGGTCCCGGTTGCTATCATGTACACCTGATAGCGATCGTTACTCATAGTAGGGAATATATCCTTTTTTCGGCGGGTAGACACGAATGTGTAAAGTCGTATTTTTTTGGTGCTCTTACTTATTTTTAATTATAATTTGTTATATACATATATGTGCAAAAGTTAAGTTACCACAATGTAAGTTGACTCTCTCCACACCTTTCACACTAATTTGAAACAAAAAAGTGCCAAGATGAACACCTCAATCGAGCATCTTCAGAAAAATATGGAGGAACTGTCTTCAATGGTTGCCTGCAGGATGGGTGATTTTGAAAAGAATCTTTCAACATCCAGTACAGCAACTCCTACTGTTAAGTCCTTGGCAGCAGACTTCTATGCCTTCAAAACCCTGGTATGGACAACTCTTGGCTTGCTCAAGTCCCAAATCGAATTGTTGGCTTAAGGTATGGATCGAATAGAGACACAATCCCGCAGGAAACTTCTTCTTTTCCATGGCATAAGGGAAGACAAGGATGAGGATGTGCAAAAAAGTATCCTTGCAGTGCTATCCAATGAAATGAGGATATCTGACATAAAGGAAGAACATCTTAGTTCTTGCCACAGACTTGATACTAAAAAAGACACTGCTCGACCCATACTTGTGCGTTTTGCTGACGTACAACTTCGTTCTAAAGCTTGGAAAGCTAAAACAAATTTGAAAGGTACTAAAATCACAATATCCGAGTTTTTAACTAAGTTCCGGCAAGACTTCTTTATGACAGCCCGTAATTATTTCGGCATGAAAAAATGCTGGACAGCTGATGGGATTATTGTGATTCTACTCCCGGACAAGTCCCGAAGGAAAGTTACCACGATGTCGGAGCTAAAACAAGTAATATCACAACATCCAAAAAGTGAAGTGAAGTGAGTCTTCTGACAATAAGTGATTACCTTGTTTAAGCATTATTCATTCAGTTCATTATTACTCATACAACCTTTGGTAATTCTATTGTTGGGTAATCCTAACTTTTTGTTTTTTTTTGTTTCTTGTTGTTTTTTCTTTGTTGTTTTACTATATTTCACTAATATTTAGATTCACCGTACATATTCATAGCAAACTTTACATTGTTTACTATCACCTGTCAATTGTCACAACAGATTAGTTAACGTTACTCAAATTGCGTTTCGTTACTACTTTAAACTTGATTTATTTTTGTTCTTTTATCCATTTCTTTGTAAACTTTTTCTTTTAGTGTGAGAATTGGACTTTTTAATATGTATAGAGTGGTTAGTCAGCTTATGCATGAGCAAAAGTGCTGTTTTTTGTTTTTTTTTTTTTTATAAAATTTTTAGTTTTCTATTTTTATATACATATATTTCTATTTTTATAAATTATATTTTTTTGTGCATTATTTATTTATTCATTAGTATAATAATCATATATATATATATATAGTTTAGTGTAGCCTTTTAATATATATTATGTTTTGTGATGATTATATAACTTGTTCCTCAGACGATTACGCAAGCGCCGAAAACAGTTTTGACTCTTCTCTATCTGATTCGGACTTACTCGAAGATAAATTATCAAAAGTACTTCCTGATAACCTCAACTCTCTCTCCTTTGTGCATATCAACGCGCAGAGCATTTTGGCTCACTACTCGGATCTTCTCACATCCTTTAGCACTGGCACAATCGACGGTATCCTTGTATCGAAAACCTGGCTTAAACCCTCAATCCCATCCACTTGCTGTTCTCTGCCTGGTTTTCAGTTATATCGAAATGATCGCGTTGATCGGGGAGGTGGAGGTGTCGGCATTTACCTACGCAGCCACATTCCCGCCAGTGTTGTTTGCCACTCTAGCCCTCAGGTAACTGGTACTCTTGAATATCTGTTCTTAGAATTGGTAATCCGTCACAAAAAAATATTGCTTGGTGTTCTTTACTGCCCAAACGACAAAATAAATTATTTTGACGAACTGGAAGATGTTCTAGAGAGACTTGTACCCACTGTCGATCATGTGATATGCATGGGTGATCTAAACACATGCCTACTTAAACAGGATGTGAGGGCTCATACTTTAAATTCCATCCTATCATCATTCGATCTGTATACCATTCCTTTCCTTTCTCCAACGCACTACTTTCCCAACTGTAGACCTTCACTTATTGACCTTATCTTTGTCTCTAACCCTCACCTTGCGATCTCTCATGGGCAAATAACAGCTCCATTTTCACATCATGACCTAATTTTTCTTGCTTACAAAGTACGCCCACCTAGGGTTAGGCGTAAAGTTCTTTTTCAGCGTGACTTTAAGCATATGGACGTAGAACGCTTAAGAGAGGATATTAGAAACACAGACTGGTCAACTGTACTCGCGGCGGACAACATCGATGAAATGGTCGTCTCATTTACTGCTGAAGTGATTAAAATTTATGATACACACGCACCTGTAAAACCTGTGCGAATCAAACACGCTCCCGCTCCCTGGCTAACACCTGTAATCAAAAGAACAATGGCAAAGCGCGACACAGCTAAAACAAAAAACAAACAAAATCCAACCCAAGAAAACTTAAAAATATACAAAAAACTACGTAACATCTGCAATAGAATGTGTAGGGACGCTAAGCGCCGTTACATCCACTCGTCAATTCAGGGTCTCTGCCAACCCCAAGTTTGGAGATTCCTTAGGTCGCTAGGGGTGGGAAAATCCACGGTAACCTGTCAAAGTTCCGTGAATCTAAATTCTCTGAACACACATTTTATTACTCCACCTGTAACTGTGGATTCTAATACTAGGGCTGCAACGCTTTCTTTTTTATCCACTTTTGACCTACCTAGTTTTTCATTTGAAACAGTCTCGCAGGAGGATATTAAGAGGCATGTACGTTCTATATCAACTAAAGCAATTGGTAACGATAGCCTCAGCCTCGACATGATTATTCCGGTGTTGGAGGACATTGCACCTCACATAATAAATTTTTCACTTACATGCAATGTCTTTCTATCGCTATGGAAGAAAGCTCTTGTCATACCCTTACCTAAAACCTCTAATCCTACTATCCCTTCTCAATTTCGACCTATATCCATTCTTCCCATACTCTCCAAAGTCCTAGAATCCGTTGTTCATAGCCAAATTTATACTCATCTCTCCTCTTACAATTTTATATCTCCTTATCAATCCGGTTTCCGTCCCTCCCACAGCACTGTTGGAGCACTGCTGAATGTGGCAGAGGATGTGCGGTGTGCAATGGATCAAACCAAGTTCGCTGCCATGATCCTGCTAGACTTTAGCAATGCTTTTAACTCAGTTGATTACGACATTCTTCTTGGTACTCTGCGTGCGGTTAACATTTCACCTGCAGTTATTGACTGGTTTCACTCCTATCTTTCTGGACGTCAGCAGTGCGTTACTTTCAACGGCCATACGTCAGATTGGATGGAACTTACTGCTGGTGTTCCACAACGTGGCGTCTTATTCCATTGATATTTTCTGTGTTCATTAACAATGTTTCTCGTGTTATCACTTCTCCCACCTGAGTATCTTCACGGATGGCTCAAAAACAAAAACAGGGTCAGGAAACGGTATCTTCTCCGAAGACCTCAATATTAATATATCACTACCCATTGGTACCTATAACACAGTGTTTCAAGCAGGGTGCTTGGGTATACTTGAGGCAGCCAGAACAATCGGGAGGAGGAACGTAAAGGATTCCCACATCCGTATACTATCGGATAGCATGTCAGTATTACAGGCACTGGATAGTAACTCGACCACGTCAGGTATAATCTATGAATGCCATAACACCCTGATGCAGGTAGGTGAAAATAATGACATCAAACTACAATGGATCAAAGGTCACAACAACACACGCGGTAACGACAAGGCAGATGAGCTAGCAAGAAGGGGGTCAAGTATGACGGCTATAGGGGCCGAACCGATTATACCGTTACCTTCTTGCTGGCTCAAAGGCCAAATTCGACAATGCATGAAACGCAAACATATCACACTATGGTCCGGAATTGAGGACTGTAGGCAAGCCAAGTTGGCGCTGCCAGAAATTGCCAAATAATGATATAATAGATAATAATGATGCCAAATTGGCAAGAATTCTAATAAATCTGGACAGACGCCAACTGAGACTAATAACTGCGGCACTGACTGGACACGGTCCGTATAACAAACACCTATTTAATATGGGCATTACCGACAGTCCCCTGTGCAGGGCTTGCATGGGAACAGAAGAAACGGCTACGCATGTACTTCTTTACTGTCCAGGTGTAGCGGCTTACCGGGCACAGCATCTTGGCACCCTGGAGACACTTCCGGAGATCTTCAAGAAGCCAAAAAAGCTTCTAAAGTTTCTGGAGGAGCTTGGGTGGCAAGAGTGAATCGAATCACTCCCACACACGCAAAATAGGCGCAAAGTCGTCGAGTTGCGGAAACCAGCCCGTGTTAACCATACCATACCATACCATACCATATCACTTCTCCCTTCCATTTGTATACAGATGACTTACAAATATACAGACACTTTCAGTTGACTGATTTGCATGAGGCTGTTGAAAATTTAAATAGTGACCTTGTCGCAGTTCAGGACTGGGCTAGGTCTTTTGGTCTGGTGGTCAATCCTGCTAAATCACAAGCTATCATTATTGGAAGTAGTCGATTGAGAAGCAGACTTGACTGGGAATTGGTTCCTAAAATCTCGTACTCTGGGGTCCCAATTCCTTACTGTGATAAAGTTAGGAATTTAAGGCTTATTATGGATTGCAATTTGTCATGGTCAGCTCATGTCAGCGAGGTCAGCAGGAGAATACACTACACATTTCACTCTCTCAAGCGTCTCCAATATTTTCTTCCTTTCCAAACCAAAATTATGCTTGCGCAAACCCTTCTACTGCCTATCCTTGATTATGCTGATGTATGCTATCTAGATGTGACTGAGGAGCTACTTACAAAGTTAGAGCGTCTCCAAAATCTTGCCATAAGATTCATTTTTGGCCTGCGAAAATTTGATCGCATCTCTCAATTTCGTGCTCAGTTAAAATGGCTCCCCATTCGTCTTCGGCGTGATATGCACATCCTTTCCACTCTCTTTAATATCCTTCACGATCCAAATGCTCCATCGTATCTTCGATCCCGATTTCACCTACTGCCCTCTCCTACTCGTTCCAGGCGCCCTGGCATTACAGCTAAGCTAGACATACCGAAATGTAATACAAAATTTAAGTTAAATTCTTATTCGGTACGCGCCTCCATACTATGGAACAAACTCCCAAGAGTCATTCAAACTAGTCTTTCCCTTGTTTCCTTTAAATATAAATTAAAGAAACACTTGCTTTCACTAGCTAATGTGTAATCATCTGTATATTATAGATATGTATGTATTTACTTATATATTATAGTGAGTATGTATATGTTTATGTATATCTATAAGTATATTTGTATTTTGGTATGTATCTTTATATGTATTTGTCAATATGTAGTATGTTACATTTTTGTATATATATAAAATTTTATTCTTTTATTTTATTTATTTTTTATTTTCTTCTGAATGAATACTTCTTGCACTGTTTGCCTCGCTATATGAAACACTTACTCATGACCATGGGTTGACTGGAAGAAATCTCTTTCAGAGATAAGTCCACCTTTGCCATAAACCTTTCTATTATTGTATGTTTTATATCTATTTTGAGTGCAATAAAGTATATAATAATATCCGCCAACCCGCATTGGAGCAGCGTGGTGGATTAAGCTCTGATCCTTCTCCTACAAGGGGAAAGAGGCCTATGCCCAGTAGTGGGATATTACAGGCTGAAGCGAAAGCCATTAATCCTGAAGAAGAAGAACTAGAAGTTCTAAGTGGTTTATCTCGCGTGGCGTTTTATACGATATGTATGTTGGTTTATTGTTTTTAAGCGTTCTGTTTTATTTCAGCTTTCTGTTGGTCCACATCTTTATTTTATGTATGTAGTTTAAAATATTCTTTATTAAATAAAAAATTATTATACCATATTTTGGTCACAAAAAGAATTTTCAAAACGGTTACGTAGGTTCCGCTAAGAGTTGGTCATATTAAACGCAGTTAGTTTACCATATATTATAGAAATAGTTTATAGTATTGGGCGACGTGTAAACGTTAATACATCACAGAAACTAGTTAATGTAGTGGTCACAGAATTTGATCTTCACTTATGACAAGCATCTGTATATGCCACACAGATATTTTACGTAGTATAAGCGTTTGTTTTTATATTGACTAAGAAGTAACGTCCTACTAGAGATGTGAGTGTAGGGAATTAATTTATTTTTATTTCAATAAAATATCTGCATTTCCATCCGATATATACCAGGGCATAATAATTTTAACGATCGAGTAAGACAGAATCTAAATTTTGTTAAACTACACCATCAACATCAGTAAGATAGCCACGTACGATACATTAATATTGCAAACTGATTTTGGGTAAACTTACGATATACTGCTCCCGAGTCGAGCTGATCACAAATCACATACAGTTTATATCTTATGCGGAGCTTAATCCGTTTGATTTAAATAAAGGTCGAATCAATAATAATTATATTCGTTTGATTTTCTAGATGATTCTGCAACTTTAAACAAAATTATATTCAAAAAGTATAAGTCTTTATTAAAACTCTAAAAGCTTTCACCTTTAAAATTTTACTAAGAATAGATTTCGTGAATTCTTTTGTCATTGATTACACTCAGTATCTCGTTATTGGGATACTTGACATCTGACTGTTCGGAATGTAACTATTCACGAATCTCATGGTTGTGTCCAATGTTAATCGATATCGCCTTTGTTGAATTTTAATTGAATCGAATTTTTTAGGTTGTGTTTGATTTCAGAGATTTCGGAGACAAATACAGAACTCGGCAGCAAACATATTTTTATTTTAAAAAGCAATAATGCACAGCTTTTATTTAAATGGATGATTTATTACAGTCACAAAAAAAACATTTGTTTAATTTATAAAATGTTTTTATTTATAAAAAGCTTACTTAACGCAAGTAAGTATTTGTACGGCAGGTATCGCATAATGGGTACTTGTGTCTTCAAATATTATCTAGGCCTGTGGAAGCTTTCTTATGTATTCGTAGGTAATAGACCAATTGAATACGAATAAAATAGTTTCGCAGACGTGAATATATTGATCGATAGACTAATTGTCTAGAATAGAATGTTATGGCCTAACGCTTATAGTATAAGCAGACATTTAATTTACCTGGAGCAATTAAAACTTAATAAATTACGACATCAAACAAACCTTCCATTTGAGATTTTCACTTTGTGACAACGTCAATAATTGTCAGGAGAAATGTTTATCCAATCCGCTATCGAATGCTTATTCAGCTTTCATTCGGAAATTAGGCCGACGTTACCAGACGACCTCTCGAGAGTTTTGCAAATAAATACTACGGTCCTAAAGCAAACACTACCCGTGATTGCAGGAATTTATACCGTAAACGTCACCTTGTACCGTCAAGATTTACATACGTTCCACTGAATATTTCATTTTGAACTTCAAATTACAAATTGAACGTTTTGTGTGCTTATTCACTTTTACCTTATCCGTATTACGTTTCTTGCTCTACCATGATTTGAAATTTTAAATAAATCTGTATTAATACAATGAACTAGCTAAACTCAGTAGTTTCACTTTCAAGGAATAATAATCTTTATCCGTAAATTAGCCATTCAAGACAGAAATAATTTTCCGTCAGAACGAACGTTGAAGTGAAAGAAACATTTCTATAAACACAAATATCCAGTCCCACTGGGAATCGAATCCACGACCATCGGCGTTTAGGCTTCACAGACACGACACGCAATATTAGGCCAGAGCAGTCGTCAAAAATTATAAACTTTTCAACTATATAATATTAGTACACTACCTCATCAGGTTCCGCTTTAGATAAAACTTCCCCTTTATCCCTTTGTCTTCTAATTCCAATTTTAATCAACTCATCAAAGACGTACCTTTTATTGATAGTAGAAAAGAGCTTACATAATACCTGCTTTTAATTCTGGTGTATTATTTCGTTTTGTAAACTATAGTCATTTTAATATATTGATCTGTTAGTTAAAGATCTTAGATTCTACAAAAACTATGTCTCGTTCCACTTTCTTTACCTATTACAGCACGTTCCAAGGCAGATCGGCTAACTTATTGAAATCTTTCTGCAAGTCATTTAAGAAACAGGGTTAAGCGAACACAATCTATACTTTTTTCAGTTTTTAATAAGGTAAAACATTAAATCTTGTGTCATAAACTGTTTTTTTATTGTGTCTGTAGCCACTGTTTATGTACTATCTTACTTTCTCAAAAGAACACAATCTGTACTTATTATATATAAGAAACGTATTGTCATCACACACACACTATACACACACACTATTACTTTTTTATTGATCTCGTAGTCAATATGAATTACCGATCAATTAATTAACATCCAGTAGAAATGAATATCATACGTCAAGTTTCTAGAAAAAAGATTCATATAAAAGTTCTATTCCTTCATCATTACAGCGTATACAGTCCACTGCTAGACATAGGCCTCACAAGTTTACGCCAAAAATAGCGTGAACACATGTGTTTTGCCCATTGTCACCACGCTGGGCAGGCGGGTTGGTGACCGCAGGGCTGGTTTTGTCGCACCGAAGACGCTGCTGCCCGTCTTGTAATATAATAATATATTATATAATAATGTAATATAACATTATTAATAATAATCACAACAAACCCAACACATGTATTGACATAGCGTAAAATTTAATCAAACTGTCTCTCTATGTAAGGGCAACGATGATTTTCATTAATATGCGACCGCCACTGATGAGTGTTGCCTTAGATAAAGAACCTACAACAAATGATTTACAAGTGGCTGAATCTACGTCGAATAATATCTGGGTCTACGCATATGTAACTGATTTAATGTACCTACATATATAAAAATAACGACTATTAAGTATCGCTTTAAAGGTTTTATTCTATACAAGATTTAATTTTATCACAAATACCTAACAACTCTTAAAGCAAAAGGCATCTAATTACAAAAAAAAAATCACAATATTATTAGAATAATTTTTATCAACGATTGTATTGTACATCACTTCTCTATTACTCTATCCGTACTTTTATATGTTTATAATGTTATACAATTATACATATTATATTTATGAGGTATGGTTGCATAAAATAATGAATTTATTTCACTTTTAGTTAAAACTTAACGTTTAACATCCACTTTTTTAATTAATTGTTGACAACGATAAGTAAGCAAAAAATACAAATAAATAAGTCAAGCAGCCTACCAGTAACATAAAAAATAAAATTGATGGCATTTTCTTCTGAATACCTTCGTGTTTCTAATTGAACATAGTCGCAAAGGTTTTCCTCGTTGCCTTCTGATATGCTTATTTGTAATCTGAAGACGTTCTGTATATTTTAAAAAAGACTTTTATTTTACAAAGCTATATATATTCCTGTAAACGTTCAAAGGTTGGTGTTTTTAAGTCTATAAAGCTTTTATTTGTTTCCGAATTTTTTTTTTAATGTTATACTTTTGTGGCGCGTTAGGGAAAATTATGAGAGTAAATTTTTACGATGTGCTGCATGCACACGCACGTCTCAAAAAAAATCGACACCCTGAAGTTAGCTAGTCAACGAAGAAGAAGTCAACAACGTGAAGTTAGCTAGCCAATGAAGTATAACTTCTTACGTGTGTATATAAGTATACATACACTTTTTTTATAACTCGGTAAACAAGCGTATGGCTCACCTGATTGTAAGCGATTAACGTAGCCTATACTTAGACGTCTGCAACATCAGAAGCATCGCAAGCGCGTTGCCGACCTATCCCCTCTTTCCCCCCTTGAGCTCTGGTCACCTTACTCACCAATAGGGATACAACACTTCTTGAAAGCAGTATTATTTAGTTGTGATCTTTTGTAAGGTCGAGGTCCCCAGCCGGGCTGCTATATATTTTGAGTAGAAAATTTTTTGCTGTGTTCTACCTCAGTTTTTTAACAATATTAAATTTTTAAAACCATAGTGTCAGTTTTACAATATAACAATCTCGATTTTCGAGACGGGGATTACATTAAAATAAAGAAAACTAAGAAAACTATGTAAATATTTATAATTACTTACGCCATTTAAAGCACAATTAGCAGTTATTAAAGGTAATTTGATTGCACTAAATACTATAAGAGACAAAACAAGGGTCTCGAGTCGAGGAAATAATTATAGAAACTAGTTCGTTCGCAAAGGACGATTAATGCTAGTTCAAGAGCGATTTACAACGCTCTCCGAACTTTGTTCTCTACGGTATTTGATTTATGCAGACAAATTCGATTTGTTTGTCCCATCGTTCTAAATACTAAATATCGTCTGTTTTCCTCGATTGCTTTTTCAAATTTCCGGCGCAAAATTGAGACATTCATTTCGGCTGAGATTTTATTTAATTAGTTTTCTGATTTACCACAAAACTGGAGAGATAAATTTATGTTTTAGAATAAATCGAATTTTAAGTACCTATGTACCTACTGTATCTCTATATTTATTACCTTTAATATTAAAATAATAATAATATTCTTTACTGGCTATTAAAATACAAACAAACACAGTGACAAATAAAAACAAAGACGATAGATACAAAGTGTTGGTACAATATGAAAATTTAAAGGATGAATAATAATAGTATTTGATAAATTCAATATATGTACTATCATATATACTACTACTGCTATTACTTCAGCCTATCGTAGTCCACTGCTGAACATAGGCCTCCCAAAATTCGCGCCTAGCATCTTGGTTTGCTGCATTCATCATCCAGCCTCCACCGTTACCACATAGCGTTTGCGAACACGCGGTCTCTTTCTCACCTCTGCTAATATACGTACATACGTATATATGTATGTATGGTGTGTGTATATATATAAATACACACATACTTACACACACACACACACACACCATACAAACACCAAGGAATAACAGTGAAGGAATAGAACACACTTTTTAATATACTTTTTAATTATCTTCTCATCAGAAGTTTCCAAAAGTAAATTGGAGTCATATTTCATGGCAACTGCAGAAAAACATGAACTTAGTATATTGATAAAAAATGTAGCCGTTGTTCTTTTACATTTGTATCAAATACTAGGTTCCGTGTGATTTTGTCCTCCTTGTGTTTCAAAACAAATCAAATTTGTATACGGTTGGTGCTACTCAATTTGGACTATGAGCATATGCATGCACTCGGTATATGCTTAGAAGTTTTTTATAATCCTCAAAAATAATAACTTTTGAATATATTTTGCTTAAGGTCTACGTTGCTAAGTCTATCATAAGCAAAAGATATTCAAAACTTAACCTTAACTTACAAAACCAAACTTCGTTAATTAGTCAAGAGTTTAATTATTATTATTATGCCGACTAATGGTATGGGATCCTTTGGGATATATTCAAAGGCGCAGATATAATCACTAGAGTTCGTTCAAAGAAAAAGAGCTTGCTGTTGGCAATAAGACTTCACAATGTCTTTGATGGCGCGATTACGGACGCCACGTGTTGTGGTAATTAGAAATGGTGTGAGTTCAAACTAGAGACGAGTGTTATTCTGAATCTGATTTGTTGAAAAAAATTCAAACGTTTAAAATTTACTGTAAAACAATTTTACACTTTTTTCAGCGATATAGCTTTGAGTAAATATATATTTTTTTTGCATTTTTTTATCCCATTTAAGTATATACATTGCCTTAAATGAAGACAAGCAATGCGATTAATTCAATCATCTATCAATAGTAGTCTATATTTTAAGTAGCTTAAGTAATTACAAAAGATTTAAATTATAATCTCATTTCCTCCCTGGCAGGAGGGTTGGCTCAGGGAATGAAAATTAAATGCGATTCAATGGGGTAATATCCTGATATACTTGCTATCATTCCCCACAGTCATGATTTGTTCCTTACTTATGTACGTATTTTCATTTAAAATGTTAGTATATGTATTATGTATGTGTATTTCGGTTCATAAATATTGAAAGGCTGATTATTATAGAAGCGTGATATGTGAATAATAAAAAATAACTACTACAGGAACGTGAGATTGCAACTTTGCTCAACTTATTACTAGCGATTCTTTTCCAAGTCAGTCTTTTTAATTTACGATAGTTATTTGTATTATTCTTTATTTGAAATATAAATTTAAAATCGACCTTAATATTCTTATATCACTATATTTCAAGAATCTTGCAGAAAATTGTAATTTTCTTTAGAGTGCCGATGTAATATGGTTTTTATGGTCTAGAATAGTGCCATCCATCCGTTAAGTCCTATTTGTTTGACTAAAGAGAGGGTATATGTATGTGTCGATTCAGAGACACTCTTAAAGATGCGTTTATTTACATTCCTTTAGAAGTAGGTGATGCGTCGTCTTCACGCCTTGTCGCCTGCGAAATAAGTCCGCCTTCTTCATAAGTTCCCTGCCATATATATCTTTTTTCAAATATCATGGGAGTTACGCTTTAATATTTGTTTACGATTTCATATGGGCATACGAGTAAACATAAAACATCGTACCCTAGTTTCACTCTTGAGAGCTCGAAAAAGTTAATTAGCTCTGCGTATGTCGAGAGCGAAATGCAATATGTTTTATTTGAATGCCACGTATTTTATAATATATCATGTTTGTATTTGTGCATACACATAACTACGTACTAATCGAGTTATGTGTTGAAACTTTAAACATATACAATTCAAAATATATAATGTCACTATCTGGTCTGGCGAGCTTCGTACCGCCTAATTTTTTTTTGTGCATATAATAATTATTTATATCGAAATAAAATATAGCCTATCTTTCAAGTTGGATCAAACTGCACACGGTGTGCAAATTTGATTAAAATCTGTTGAGTAGCTTAGGAGTCCCTCGCGGACAAACAACGTGACGTATATATGTATATTAAGAATATAGACGTAACCGTGAAGATTGACATAATTATGTTGATACTATAAAACGATATACAATTTTATATGGAATAGATCATGGAATAGAAACTGCTTTAGGCTTTATACTTTTTAATTATATTATAATATTTCATAGCAGTGGATTATAAACTAAAAATGTAAAAATTAAAAGTTGGAACTTTATAAAGGCTCTTAAATGGGCTTCTCGAAATGTACAAAAGGGATTCATAAGGCTTGCTTCGTTTGCCTCAACTCGCCTGCAATCTTGTATCTCCGAGTTTAAGTGTTTGACCTCCCTTTGCCCAAATGAAAACCGAGAACATAGCTACAAACCTTAATAAGGAAAATCGAGTGAACCTTATATTATGGTAATAAGCGCTATTATGCTTTGCAGCAAACAACTGTGAGTTGATTTGGCAGTTTCTTTTTGTGTTCGTTTTTCCAGTTTTTACCGTACTAGGAACATTAACTAGTACCAATACAGTCTACGCCACTTGACCAAGCTATAAAAGATGCAGAAGTATGTTAGCTTTGAATGCACGTTTTATAACTAACATGCTTTTTACGAATAAAAAGTATATGAAAATGCAACCTATACATTGAAGGTTTATTACATCAAATTTTTGTTTCTCTTGCTCACTCAGTATTCTAAAAATTAAAAATGCCTTATTAACTCGCTAGTTTTAAAACCGCTGCATTTGATAAAATACATTGCACGTAAATCTAAAATTATAGAAACGTATTGCTGTGGCTTAAAATTAATAAACGGATAAAATAAAATTTTGTATACTTTACCTTCCTGTATTGCGAATTAATTTTTAAAATAGTTATGAGAGAAATATAACAGTAATGCTTCAATTGCCAACAATATGTCATATATTATATTATGTTTAATATTTTTTTATACCTTGATACCATTTTTTAATTATAATGTAATTATTTTTCTTAACATTAAGCAAATCAGTGTAAAAATTATTATCAAATCTATAACTTATTGAAGAAATAAGAGTGTTTCTTAATATTTGGATTTTATAAAAATTTAGGTACTTCTGTTTCACTACAGTGAAATATCTACAAATTAAATTATATTGAAGTTTTGAAACCCTTGCATTATCTAAGGGATAACTCGAGAGTCTACACAAAATTTTACTATCTCTTTGTCTTTACGAAAGGGTCTCCCTGACAATGACGGACGATATTCGAGAATTGGGACATACATTGCAATCCTAAATCGTAAAAGAAATATATAAAAGTATTTTTCAAATTCACGAAAAAGGTTGCTCATTTTCATGAATATACCTCTTACAATTTAAAGAGTCCTTTATATTGTTTTCAGATATTCCATGTTTAAAAACACAAATTCTGTTTGATATCTCTTATGTACATAGTACGAAAATCAAACAGAATTTGTGATTGTAACTATTTACTATTCATGTTTCTAACATTTATATAATTGCGACCTTTGATATAACAAATATAAATGAATAGCTCAAAATAAAATTGATTTTTGATTACTCCGTGTTACCACGGAGTAATCAAAAATCAATTTTATTTTCAATAGATTGGTACATTTTAACAGCATATATTATAGCTATATTTAATGTCTATAATATAAATAATGAAAAGAAGCAATCTATACAGGGAAATTAATAAGAAGATGAGGCCGAACACAGCTGAATAAATCTCGTATTAGTGTCAGTAACGTTATTTACGACATAATGGACCTTCCAATTAAATTACTTTTATTTCTAATCACATTTCGAGCCTTGAGTTCAATAAAAATACTCTTAATGGTATACTTTACTCAATGCGCTCTTCTCTCTTGCTAACGATCTCGTCATGAATATTCTTGCATATTCATCAGGACATGAATCACAATAATTTATTACTTTGAAGTTAAAAATTCAAAAGTCGGCGGGTGGAGTTTTTATTTAATGTCATTTCTTAAATCATAATCAATTCATTTATTAATGTAACCATTTGCCTTTTAGTAAATAGGGACTTTTAAACTTATATTATAAAGGAACTTTTTTATTTTGACCAGTAGTGTATCTTTTTATTCATCGACCCACAGTAGAGCAGCGTGGTGGATTAAGCTCCAACCGTGTACCCAGCAGTGTAATATTACAGGGTGCATCAATCAATTAATCAATTGCATATTTCAGTATCTATATATTTATCGTATTTTCAAGTAAATTGCATTTACAGTTCTTAATTTTCTGCAATATGAAATACTCTCATCATTTATCTCTGATATATAAGTAATCCATTTTGAAATGAAGCTTTAATCACAGTAAATAATATGGTAGGAGGAATTTCAATTTGCAAAAACAAGCAAACAATAAAATTGGCTTTGGTTAAACGATACTTTGACGATACTAGAGTTTCAATTACAGCAACACTATAATTAAGTCTTGTTTGTTCAAACTTTGTTTAATCTTCTATTGATACTTGTTATTTACTTGTTTTAAAATTGTTATTCCGTGCAATATAAATTTTGTTAATCTATGAAAAATATTGTACATCGAAAGTGTCCTATTTTCGATGTCACTGTTTAAAATTTTATATTTCTGTTGAAAAATTACGAGTATACGGTTGTTTACTATGATAATTATAATGTTTACGAGTAAAATAGTTTTTATTTTTAGACGTATATTTGTTTCGCATTTCTCTTAGTGAGCTACACAAATCATTTTAATATATTTTAATCAATGATTTTCTTAAAATAATATTTTAAGCTGGCAAGAGCCTTACTTAAATGAAAAAAAGCTCTAATTAAGGTTTATAAAGCTTACAAAGTTTAATCTTCTAGGGTGCATTAACATAATCACATAACGTTTATATGTTTTTAAAATATTAGGTTTTCCCATGAGAGTAAATACAATTGGTGGAGATACGGTTCCCCAAATCGAATTTAAATTTCGATTGTAAAATTTCAGGTATAAGGTACTTCCGAAGTATTAGTTAAGCATTAATTTGATGCTGCTACCGCACTGGAATGCTTAAACCAAGCAATGACAGCCTTAGTCTCTTTTAAATGGCACCGTCATTCGACTCATTCAATTTGACACCTTTTTGACACAGGGGAAATCTTTAAGCAAATGTCCAGCTCCTAGGAAGGAACTGGATTATGTGAAATTTTACCCACTAAAATACCAGCGATAGACTCTTAACATGGAGTCGGAGGAACTTTTTATTAATCTCCAGTGTCTGGACCACTGGAGCTCTTCTTAGGCTGGGAGGTATTTTTATGCCTTCTTCATACAACTAATGGTGTGTATGGTATAGCGGGGCCATCCTAGTTTATTGTGCACTAGGCGTTTAAGTAGAAAGGAGGCTGAGATGACGAGACCTAGTCCTTTACCGGTCTCTTAGCCATTTCCTTCTGTCAGGATAGTCTCAAAAAAGGAGATTACAAGCTCCCATCCTTGATGAACTTCATTGACACTCGTAGAGAAAGTAAGAAAAAAAAAGAACAGGATGATCGTTCTCGATCTCACAGAATAGCCGGACTCGGGGTACGACTTTAAAATGTACTGGGGAGTATTTTGATATTATGGTCTACAGCGGCGACAAATCCTTGAAGACGGGATTCTTGTTCGATCTTACTCAGGATATTTTGACACCTGTCACAAATTAAATACACACATAGATATGGTGTACCGCAATGGTCGTGGTTACGTGTGGTTGATTATTCTCTATTACGAATGTACTGAATCGAATAATCAGAGCTGTAACTAGTCATATAATGTATGTATATGTTATAACTTAGGAAATTTGACATGCGTAAATGAAAAATATATTATATTATTCATGATGACAAGGCTGTCAAAATACTGTGAACGAATAAATATACAACATTGATATTGTAATTTAAAAAAGGTTCAATTTATTTGTTGTATGGTTTTGCTTGATCAAATATATTGAAATTTTATTGAAGAAATTTAATACTACTACGATGACAACGTATGACGAATAATTAATTTTATATAAGAATAAATGATGAATTGATGATATGAATGTAACGTATTAATTTCGGAAATTTGTCTCACATAAAAAAAAAGTAGATTAAATATGTGTATACTCGTAAACTAACTAATATTTAGTCTAAGCTGTAAAATATTTTTACACAATTTGCCATATTACTTTTGCTTTTTTTTATAGTCTAGGTCGGTAAAGAAGCGTACACATGATGGTAAACAGTTATCGTGGCATATAAACGCCTGCAACACCAAAAGCATCATCAGCGCGTTGTCGACCCTGACCCTCACCCTGTCCAGGACCTCTGGTCACTCTACTCACCACAATAATACAACACTACTTAAGAGCATTGTTATTTGGCTGTGATCTGAGCTCGGTTGAGGTACTTCCCCAGATGCTGCTGACATGGATGGCTGCTTCACATTTTGCGCAGAATATGTCCTTCTCTGTCCTATCTTGATAAAAACGTTTAAATTGATCAACTTATCTTTCAGTAAAACACTCATTAAAAATATCATTCATCATCATCATCCTATCGCAGTCCACTGCTGGACATAGGCCTCCATAATTTTGTGCCAAAAATGGCGTGAACTCATGTGTTTTGCCCATAGTTACCATGCTGGGCAGGCGGGTTGGTGACAGCAGGGCTGGTTTTGTCGCGCCGAAGACGCTGCTGCCCGTCTTCGGCCTGTGTATTTCAAAGCCAGCAGTTAGATGGTTATCCCGCTACCGGTCGGCTTTTTAAGTTCCAAGGTAGTAGTGGAACTGTGTTATCCCTTAGTCGCCTCTTACACCACCCACGGAAAGAGGGGGGGAGGCTATATTTTTACTGCCGTAGCCACAAAGCGCAGTAGCAAATATAATGCATTTTAATAGAATAGATAAATTTTAAATAATTATACTTAGTAGAAATGTGTTTCGTAGTTTCGTAGTGATGCGTACTTAAAATAAATAAACAGAGAGATATTTTTATGAATCATTGTCTCGAGAAGCAAATGGTACAATAAAACGTTATTACTGATAGTAATCAAAATGAAAAATATGTAGCGAAGAAAAATTGTCTGGTAAAACAAGTACATAATGAAAATTTTTGTTGAAATCTCATGAATAATAGTAAGTCACAATGTATTTGTAAAAGAGTGTTCTTTATGTTTTTCGGTAAACTATATCGGTATATAAATCACTGAGAAACCTTCATTTCATTCGGCATTTTCTGCTCAAAGAAACACAAGTATAAGCTATCAACGTTACTAATTAAATGTACTGCTTCTTGAAATTAACATTTAATAATGTTTTAATCATATACGCACATTGCTTTCGATTAAGTAGCTTTTAACTCACATTTATTACTTACTAGCTTCTGCGCGCGACTTCGTCCGCGTGGAACAGAGGCTCGCGCAATACTTTATCAGTATTTTGCTGCGATGTTATTTAAAAACTGCGATATCTCCTGAGATACTCATTGAAATCGAATTATGTAAAAGGCTATTTTGTTTTAAATTAAATATTTGTGATGAATAACGTATTTATTTAGATAAGGATTAAAATATTATGTTTATAAAAACATCTTCGCAAATAATGCATTATTTTAGAACAAACTTGATTAGCATAAAAAAGTTTATAGTGAGGCAACCTTAAAAGATAGACATATGCTGTCGCGGACTTTTTTTAGACCTTTTAAAGAGGATCTATTCTGTCATACATGATTTTTGCGAAATTTAACTGTTTTCTCAGCGCACGTCGCGGAAACTCTCAAAAGGAAAAAAGAACCGCCGATTTTGAAACATTCTTCATTGGTGCTCCGCTACTTTTGGTCTTAGCGTGATGATATATAGCCCATAACCTTCCTCGATAAATGGGTTATCTAACACTAAAATAATTTTTCAAATCAGACTAGTAGTTTCTGAGATTAGCGCGTTCAAACAAACAAACAAACAATCCAACTCTTCAGCTTTATAATATTAGTATAGATTATTATGTTCAAATTATAAAGAAGAGATTTTGATTACTTTAATCGTGTAATAAACATGTTACTGCAACTTCTCATTATTTATATTGTCATATTAATAACAATCCGCCAACGTGCATTGGCATACACAGGCCGAAGACGGGCAGCAGCGTCTTCGGTGCGACAAAGTCAGCCCTGCTGTCATCAACCCGTCTGCCCAGCGTGGTAACTATGAGCAACACTCATGAGTTCATGAGTTTTTGCGCTAACTTGTAAAGGCCTATGTTCAGCAGTGAACTGCGATAGGCTGAAGTGATGATGGTGATGATGAATCCGCATTGGAGTAGCATGGTGGATTAAGCTCTGATCCTTCTCCTACATGGGGAAAAAGGCATATGCCTAGCAGTGGGATATTACAGGCTGAAGCGTAGCGTATAATAACGATTGAATCTCTCGCCTTTGTTGTTACTTTTATTTTTACACATGTGTTTTTAATTCCAGTCCCTATATTAAAATACTAGCTGACCCCTCAAACGTTGTTTTTTCATATTTGTTATTAACCCCCTTAATTTCCCCTCCTTATAACTTAGGGGTATGAAAAATAGATTTTGGCCGATTCTGAGACCTACCCGATATGCACAAAAAATTTCATAAAAATCTGTCTAACCGTTTCGGAAGATTATTTTAACTAACATTGTGACACGAGAATTTTATATATTTAAGATTTTAGTAGTTTGCAAAAATATTAATTTTGTAAAGGCTACGGTCTGCATCAACATCGTGAATTCAGCTGTTTTATTTTAAAACAGATCAGTACGGCCTAACTGTGCAATGAGCATTTCGCTGTTTAATATATTGCTTTTGATTTCGGGTCCTACAAGTATAATATGATAAGTGAAAGAGCTCTATAGGCATATGGGACATGGACATCTATAGGCATATGGACAACGCAGAGTATAATCTATAATATAAAAAAGAGTCGCTGAATGTGTTGCTAAGTGCAAAACTCGAGAACGGTTGGACCGATTTCGCTAAATCTTTTTTTAAAATATTCCTTGAAGTACGAGGATGGTTCTTACGGAGAGAAAAATTCAAAAAAAAAAAAATTTTAATTTCCTGAAAAAGTCTAAAAAACAACACTTTTCTATACTCCCATACAAAAGATTTGTGATAATACTTAAAAGTCAATTTGAACTTTAATACCATACGATAAAGTTTGTGTTAGGCGATACGAAGTTCGCCGGGTCAGCTAGTATTTAATATTAATAAATAATATATAGTAATAAACAATATAAATTTTTATTTTATGGAAAGGTTTAAGTGATAAAAATAAAATAAACTTCAAAAAATATATTTGTAGTAAGTAGATATACAATAAAAGCAAAACTTAAAACTATATTCATTTTTTAACTTGTACGTAACGTGTACCACATCCGCATTATATATATAACATACACATAAATACTTCCTAATTAATTTTGTAACAGAAACTTTCAAGTTTAATTGTGTTTTCAGTGAAGTGAATGAGTTTAAAACTGGAGGAAGATTTCGTCGAGACGTGATCGTTTGGAGTAGGCGAATCTAATATAGAAATAATCATTTACTTAACTATATCATTAGATATCTTCCTTAATTTATGTAAATTGCTTCAGTATTTAATATATAAAGAAAAAAATAATTTAATTTAAAACAACTGTCTCAAGACTAATCTGATTTTTAATGAACGGAGTGTTCATGAAATTTTCATTGTTTTCATTTAATTTATATATTTTGTTCTTTTCTAATTTAAGTCCAGAGATTCTCCCCCAAAACACGAATAACGTTTTAGAATTTCTTTCCATCTCGATACGACGTCGAGCCTTTAAAAGCGCTGTGCTTATTTTGTGGTCGTTATTTAATTAATAACCGAGAAGTAAGAAATCTTGCAAAAACTTTTCCAGTAGGTCCTATTTCGTCGAGAGGTAAATATTAAATTTAATTTTCAAGAAATCTCAAAATAGTATTATGAAAGTCTGCTGCCGTTTTCTCCGTACTTTTAATTTTCTTCCAGCTTCCGGATAAACCCGGCTTGTGAGTCTTAGAACTAAGTCTGAAAATCATCTTCAGACTAGATTGCTGTAGCGATTTATTTTAATTGGTTCGAGATAATATTACTTTGTGTATATAAGTAAGTAACACATACAGCGGTAGCGTTTTAAAATTTTAATTTTAGTTTCTTGCTACTCTGTAGGTAATGTATGTTTTTTTTTATAAAATAAATATAAATTGAAGTTAGTAAAATTTGTAACGTTTATTATCAACTATTAACTATACTCTTACTATTTACTTCTACCGTTATTACTACTACTATTACTACTACTATGACTAACGTTCTTTGAAATAAAATAAAAAATATTCAAAACATAACTTAAAATTAAATGATATGCATATAATTGTACTACATATTATTACTTATATTGTTTCAACTTACATTTTTTTAACATATCCTTATAAGATAGATTTAAAAAGTGTCTGTAATGTGTAGGTGCACGATGTCGCTTCGAATGACATGCGCAATCTGCTTTGAAATAATTACTTCTGAAAGCCGAGACGAGGGAAATTAATTTCTTTGTTACTCTAACAATGTCGATGTGAAGCACTTTCACTTCGTTAAATTGCAAAACATAAAATAATAGCTTATACTTGCGGTTTTGCATGCTTTGTTTTTTGTGTATCTATGAATAAACAAGTAACAAAAACAATAACAATTATCATAACTATACGGTCATATTCGTTTTGAAGTATTTTAATAAAACTGCGACAGCATGTTTAACATTATATAGTTCGTATAATAATACCGATAATAATTAAGAAAATTATCGAAGCAATAATCTGGACTGAAACGATTTTGTTTTTTCACTATTAGTAAGCAGAATTATCCAAAGCAATGAAAAGTATGTGTAACTTGTAGGTACTAGTAGAGAAACACATAACGAAAGAAACCACGAAGAATGTCTAGTACCTAATAAGTATTATCAGAAACATACGACGATAGTACAACTCTTTTTAAATCTAATTTAATCTTCAGAAATCTACAAAATTTACTAAGTTTTTATTTTCTTTTTCTTAATTGTTATACAATTTGCTAGTCTAAAACCTTAAAAATATGTCCAGAATTATTTATTATCTTTTAAATCTAAAAATAAAAACTTTCTTCTTCGTATAATTCGATATTTTACTATATATTTTAACTTTTTTATTACAAATATTATAATTTTAGCTTGGATATATTAATAATATAAAGCTATATATTATAGCTACAGATACGAACTACAGCAATAACCAAAAGTAATTTATATATGTATCCAATAAATACACATTATTCGAGTTAAAACACTCATATCAGAAAGATACATTTAAATTTTAAGAAAGAAGCCCTCCTTTCTATTCTGCGCTACCTTACACTTTAGGCGGTGGGCCACCTAAAATCATAATGTAGTTATTATTTCAGCTGAGCTCGTAGCGGACTCTGCTGTCGACAAGTCAGCCATTTTAGCTAAATTATCGCTACTCGGGCCCGCTACGACAGAGTCGAGGACGTACCGGCGAACTTGTACGACGCATTAACGGAAAAATATTATTATTTTCGAAAAAAGCCTTCTGTGGGTTTCTATAGTCCACATCATATTACCAGTTATATCTGGATAGTATTTGGCCTATACCCTAACCCTCTTCTCCTATATTGATACTTATATTTAGATATAGACTATTCACAAATGACATAATTTAATATTCGAATTCATAAAATATAATATGGTGAGAAGAATCGTTTGAATAAAACGTAAAAGGCGTTCAAAATAAAATATGCGCTTAAAAAACAATTGATTATTAATTGGTCTAATCCTGCACATATTTTAAGTTTTTGCGAAGGTTGCTATAATCGAACATAAATGTGAAGACGTTTTTCTTTTATTTAACTTGTATTCTAATCAATTTTTTATTAATAGAATATTTTTTATTTATAAATAAACAAAATAATAATTGTTTTGTTAGTAAGATTTTAACTGTTTTAGTTCACTTAAAAAGTTTATAGTAAAAATGTATTTAATTTAATAGGATATCTCATAACACATTTTTCATTGCCATAAAAATATTGATAAAATTTTTATAATAAATAATTGAAATATAAATGAAGAAATTAATTTTCATCGAAGTCCTGGTTGTAAGGTTTAAGTAATTTTTGCAGAAATTTTGCTTAAAGAAAATTTGCGGAAGGAAATGGGTAAAGCCACCAAGATTTAGTGCTGTGTGATGACAAAACCAGTGAGAGCGAGGCGAAGTGGGCGGGACACGGAAGAAATATCTTGTACACTTGCCAAAAGTAAATGTATAGTAAAAATAGTACCTTTCTATAAAATAATAAAATTTTAAGAATTATTTTATTTATTTGGGTTTTCTGTTGCAGTAAAATGATGTTGTATAACAATATAGATTTTTTTTCATCCTTTAGGTATTTAGAACCCTTTATGAACGTCAATACAATTAACATTTAGGCCACTTTTATCTCTCCTACTACATGTTTCTTTAGATTGTGGAATGGCAACTGTGTTTTTTTATCTTTATCACTCTTGCGCTACTGCGTCCAGCGGTAACATCGTTTCTCACCACCATGGGTAGAAATCTCTTAGAGAGAAGTTCGCTCTTACCAACATCATTTGTAATAATAATTTATAATTATGTTTTTTTTAAAGTGCAATAAAAAATAGTACACACAGATATATATATATATATATATATATATATATATATATATATATATAACAAAAAAACTATATTATCTACAGGCCCCCAGTAGTACGAAAATTTAATTAAGGTTGACTGGAAATACAATTCCAATGTTATTTATAAATAATCAATCATCTTATCTCTACTTTAAATGTTATGACAAAAAATAATTAGTTAGCAAATTAAAAATTATTAAAAAAAAATCAAACTTAAATTTACTCTCGATTCTAATTATCTCTAATTACATATAATTTATTTCTTACTAGCTGTGCCTTCGTCCGCGTTGAATTTAAGAAAATAGTTATTGTTCAGTTCGCAGAGTTATATAATAAAAATAAAAAATTAAAATTAAAGTTGCCTAAGCTACTCCTTGTTACATCAGCTATCTGCCTCCTCCTGTCAAAATCGGTCCAACCGTTTTAGAGATTAGCCGGAACAAACAGACAACATACAGAAAGATAAAAATTATTAAAAAATGTTATTTTGGTATATGTACCGTGTATACATACGTATATATTATATACGTGTGTATGTACGTACGTACGTATGAATTTAGTAAAAAGCGGTTTTTTTATACTACAAACAGACACTCAAATTTTATTTATTTGTATAGATTGAAATAAATTGTTTAATTTTATTAAGAAAGCCTTTACACGCTATGTACTTAAAAAAAATACTTCGTTTATTGTTATTACGTATTTTACGTATTTTAAAAATGCAAGAAATTAGTAAAAATTATTTAATACGTTAAAAAGAAATTGGTACGTAACAGATCTGAAAAGGTATTATAAAACATTTTAAGCGTAATAATGTAATTTAATAGAGTTCGAAAATTCTTAAAAAGCAACTTATATTAAATTTTTAATCAAATTTTCAATCAGCAGAAGGAAAATTCTTCGTTAAAACACAATAACAGGAAAACATCGCGACTTAAAATTTTCAACCAATAGCATACTTTATTGAAATAACGATAATTATATGAACTGACAAACACAACTTTACAACCTAATGTTTTAATTATACATATATATCATGAAACTTTTTTATCTGAATTATATAATTTAAAATAACATGTTCACGAAAAGGAGCAAATTCTTCAAACGAATTCCAAAAAATTTATTCACAAAAACACTGTAAGCTGTATCATTCATGAAATTAAAACAAAGAGAAAACAAGTAATCCTGACATACATTGAATGCATTACTTAATTTACATTTATATCTTCCGTGTTCTTTCGTAAGCGTATACATTTCAATAACATTGTGTTTCTCGTCTCAAATAAAATTCAAATTCGTCGTGATGCGAACATTCCGCGCCCGCTCTAATAAGATTCAATCGAGTAAGGATTCGATTGTGGTGCTGCCTCATTTATATAAATGAATGAACAAGCCGTAAAACCTTTGGAAATCTAATTACACTGTTTTATATCAGTATAATTTTATTCCAAAAGAGAAAATGTCCTTGGGGTTTTCAATTATACAAGTGATTGTGTGTATTACTGCAAGTGTACAGCTTATGTACACTTGCAGTGTGTGCTTGTTATATCGTCACATTACACACTACATATTAACTGTGTGAACAAAATTCCGTCGTCCGTTTAACCGATTTTGATTTTTTTTCCCACCGAATTTTGCGTGTAATGAGATAACCATTTAAAGTTTAATTGAGATCTAACAAGTACTTTTCGAGTTACCTATGTGCATTATGAGATAGTATATCTTATAATGCGCATTTACTTGACTATTTTTACGTCGACCTACGTTGTATAGCTATTTCATAGTTTTTTACTGGGTATACCGATAACAAACATAAAAATACAATCGAATTAAGAATCTCCTCCTTCATTGGAAGTCAATTAAATCAGAAAAATATTGTTTTATTACTTCAGTGATCATGCTAATAAGCTCGTAAGCTAAAGTTGCAAAGTAAAGCGTCATATATATAATTCTACATAACAAGAAACAATGGCGATGCGACTGTACGTAAGTCCCTAGTTTCCTTAACAAGCACTTGGACGGCTGCCAAAATAACAAACGGGTTTTAAAGTGGAATACACAACATCGATTTTATCTGTCTTCCCAAATCTTTGCGTCACTTACTAACTTATGTTTATTGCTTATAACAAACTTCTTCACGCAGCTTTCCACGCGCAGAACGAGCAAAACAATGCTGTGTCAGAACAACATTAAACGAAAAAAAAAAATAAGTAATAATAATGTTTTCTTTTCTCTGGTTGTAAATAAATTTTTCATTACACATGATTTAAAACATCATTACATAGTATAAAACAAAATCGCTTCCCGCTGTCTGCTTAGATCTTTAAAACTACGAAACGGATTTTGATGCAATTTTCTTTAGTAAGTAGAGCGATTCCAGAGGAAATAATAAAAATGATACAACTATTTCTTTAAATTTTATTTATAAGGGTTCTTATTCTTTATAATCACTATTGGAAAAATGATTATGAAATGAAATGACGCTTCCGCCTATTAACAGGGTAATTAAAGCAAATGAGGTTTTAACATTTAATTCGAAGCTAAGAACACTTCAAGTTTAAATGAGTACTTTTCACAATAATTACATAAGTGAACACTCTTTTAGTTTGAGCACAAAAATTACATAAAAACAAATGTATATAATTGTAATCTTCTAATATAACTATGTATTTTTGAACGTTGAGTCATTCAGTCGTCACGAAAGCTCAAATATCGCTGGATGCAAAAAGATGAGTATTGGCAGGAATGTAGTTTATAGTTAATTGACGTCCGCTAAGAATAGATTTTTCGATAAGGCCGGATAAAAGAGGTCTAAGGACTCTCACGAGTTTGTATGAATGTTCTTAATTTTTTTTGCTAAAAGATAGAAATTTGATACAAATATAGTGAACGTTAGTAGGGCAGGACATCTGTCCTTTAAGAACGGATGTTCTACTAGGGTCGCATTAAAGTGGTCTAAGAACTGTCACGAGTCTTTACAAAAGTCTTTCATTTTATTAATACGAACAATAATTATAATAAATTTAACTAACGTATGGCACAGTAGGAAATATCCTGCTCAAAATCAGCCCGATTGGGGATGTGCCTCGAACTTACAGAAGATCACAGCTAAATAATACTGCTTTCAAGCAGTGCTGTGTTCCTGTGGTGAGTAAGGTAATTAGAGCTCCTGGCGAGGGGGGGGATTAGAGGTAGGATCGGCAATGAGCATGGGATGCTCCAGATGCGCTAACTATCAGGTGAGTCATACGCTTGTTTACCGACCAAGTTGTATAAAAAAGACAAACTAACATGTCGATAGTACTTCCTATATGTAGTAAATATAACAATCATTTTAGGTCTGTTTGCCTACTCGAAAAACTCTGACAACTTTGATAAGTATCAAATAGAGACAAATACTCTACCAACATAAATATAGTTGGAGTACTCCTAGCTGAGCAGAATACAAATTCCAAAAGATCAAATACTCTTGTCATTCTATTACTCTTCACTGCAGCCAGTTTTATTTTGTTGTCTGATCTGGTATACTTACTAAAATTACAGTATTTTTGTACCTCTTTCATTGGTATTATTGTTTGAACTGAAAGATTATTTCAAATAGTATGTATATTTATTAGTTTTTAGTAATGTCAAAATATGCAAAAATAAAAATAGGTATGTAATTTCTATCGTAACGAAATGATCAATTTTTATCCTAATGCTTTCTATATTCGTTTTGCATCTTACCCAAATACATTTTTAGAAGAATCGGACGTAATGGTAGCAATTATTACTAAAATTTTAACAGAATAAAAAGCGTTAAAATAAGTTTGAATTACCAAAACTGTTCAGAATAAAACCTACAATATGCTTTCAGGATACGAAGTAAAAGTTTATATTAAAAATTATTACATTACCTGTCCCTGCGTATGGATTAGGTCAAGGGCACTTAAACTGATAAATGTAAAACGTTAGCATTTTTTGGTCAAAAATTGTTCGTCGACATAATTAAATTGCAAGATTTGGTAATTGTTGTTCAAAAATATGTGTGTTCTGTGTAAGAGATTTTTGACTATAATAATATCGAAATAAAATCGACAACTATTTGTAAAGATCTTGTGGGTTTTGCATATACATATAAGTCAGCCATATCATAGACTGACGCGTTGTCGCAACGGTCACAGCACTGGTTTGTGGCTATTATGCTGGCGGTTGCTCCAGCAAAAAAAAAAAACCATCGGTCCCGACTGTTATCATTGATAGCGATCGTTACTCATAGTAGGGAATATATCCGCCAACCTGCATTAGAGCAGCGTACTCTGATCCTTCTCCTACATGGAGAAAGAAGCCTATGCCCAGCAGTGAGATATTACACGCTGAAGCGAAATGTCATAGACTATCAGATGAATGCTTTGCAGATAAGAGTTATGGTTCAAATTGTGGCTATGAAGTGTTTGATAAATGTACTAGAATCACTTTTCATCAAGTAAACTTAAGAAGCATATTATATAGGAGGAATTCTTTGTTTTAAGCTTAGAAGAAGTAGTTATTTATAATGTGTGCAAAAAATTCTTCAATAGTTGTACGAGAACATATGTTTATATTTTTGGATATAAGACGGTAAACTTAAGATTTGTTGCAACTACCCAGAAAATGAATCAGGCAGTCAGTCAGTCAGCTCAGCCTATTGCGATCCACTGCTGGACATAGGCCTCCCCAAGTTCGCGCCAGACATCCCGGTTTTCCGCAATAAAATTGAGGTCATGTTTTGATATGGTTAGCCTTGTTCTCAATACAACGATAGACCCTTTTGTGATTTCTCCAATTAATCAAAGTCAGAGAATAGTTTTCTAAGAAATAAAAATACAATACTCATAATACTTATTGTAATTGCTCTCAGAAACAATAACATAATCACATCTAGATTGCTATTAAACTTGAAACTGATAGCGCACAGATACAAACAAGTCTAACAAATCGCTAGTTTAACACAATTGAGTCATTACGTTGATGGTCTCTAAATTAAATGCCTTTGCTACATTAAATTTGTAAATATTTTATTAAATTTTTAAAGAAACTTACCATTGAATTACAAATATCCACAACAAGATATATTATAAATAAAAACATTACCTTTAATTTACACTAAAACGTATACTATATATACTATATAATATATCACAAAATAATATATTATATAAACTTAAAAATATTTTAAATTTTGCAAAATGTATAATGGTCTTTCAATCTGTATGTAATCATATCAATTGATTTTCATGGTTATACTGCTGTTTGGTTGCGTGTTCGCTTATTACAAAGTTTCTGCTAAAGTAACCGTTACAAAGGTCTTTGGGGAACATAGCACTAGCACTATTGGTTAAATTAGTAAGTGCTTGGCAAAGGAAAACGTAAACTACGAAGGAACCCAAGCTTTGACTTTAAAGTTATGTACGTACTAGCAAAACTACTAGTAAATTCAATTGAAAGGACTTATAAATTGTACCGAAGACTTTTTGACGCTTTCGTACAAATATTAGTTCTTTTGAAACCTACTCCAACTTCAAACCAAATCTTCAAATACTTAGATACAAAGCGGTGAAGCTCGACTGCTAGTGGTCGTAGGAAAGTGCTCTATCTACTTCAATTTAAACTATCTCCACCTTTCATCTAAAATTAGACGCAGCTTTCAGATTGACCACTGTTTACTTTAGTCGCTGTTTATATCATATTCGTTATTTTTCTTATACGTTTGATAGCCTAAATTCTTCCTCAATAAGCAATAATCTGTTGCCATAGATGTAAAAATTATTTGTGCTGCTAATTATTGTTTTTAAGATGAATAGCCGAATAGATTAAAGAAAAGCAGTTTCAATATCTGCGATAAAAAGCCTGGAATAAATTTCGTATTTGTTATAAATAACAGGATTTATTTTTTGTTTAAGGTAAATTATTTACAACGAAAATACACAGTTTACAACGATTGATTATATTTCTTACAAAGCAGTGAGTAGATAACTTTTCTTATTTATTACTATACGTCCCCCGCGGTTTCACCCATATCGAGTTCGATACTTGTCAGATTGATTGACGTTTTTCGTTATTGCTTCGCTCCTGCGAGTCGTAACGCGCTTTTTTATAGCCTTATATTTCTTCATAAATCTTTATTTTTCAAATTCTATCACCAGTACCATAACATACAAATAACCCAGATAAAAAAACACCTTTATTAAATTAATGTAGTATAATAAAACCTTTATTAAAATAAAAAAAAAGTAGAAAAATAACTTAATCTTATTGCTGCTTAACATTAAAAAAAATATTTAATATATATTACTTACTAGCTGACCCGGCATACGTTGTTTTACCATATATGTTATTAACTCTCTAATCCCCCACCCTACAACTTAGGTGTATGAAAAAAAGATATTGGCCGATTCTCAGACCTACCCGATATGCACACAAAAGTTCATAAAAATCGGTCCAGCCGTTTCGGAGGAGTAAGGCGAGAATTTTATATATAAGATTATTAATTTATAAAATAAGTAAATGTTTTTATATGTTAGTGCAATTGCCATTAGTACAGTTTTTTTTTAGTACCTATGTAAATAAAAGTTGTAATTTCTCTGTAATTTTGGTAGTTAAAAACCATTGACAAAAACAGCTTTTGTTACGTATCAAAGTAATTATACTGTAAAGTAATATCAGTTACATTCAAAGTCATTTGAAATAATGAACCCAAATAGCAATTGACTTTGTTTTCGGTCTCCCTTTTTCCTTTAGTTTTAAGTGCTCCGAATTTATACAGCGAACGAATGGAACGCTTTGCTAAGACTACAAGACGACTTTTATTATTTTTCGTCCGTTCGAACATTACGTTTGTATTCGTAGCAAAAATATTTAAAAGTTACAAAACAATCAAGAGTGGCATACGTAATAAGGATGTTAAATAGTCAATGTAAGTACATGTTTTTCATAGAGGACAGTAACTGTAAGTAAGCTTTTCTATCTATTTATCTACATAATCCTTTCTTTTTTACATAATGTATTTCAAATTGTAATTATTTTGTTAATCTGACGGATAGAATATTTTTGTTGGACTAGGTTGTATTATTCGATATAAGATATCATAAGTAAAAGCATTTGAATTTAATCTTAATTGGGAAAAAATAAATTTAAAATGTTGCCTACACAAGTACAATAAATATGCTTATATGAGTTCTGCAGTAAAGAATCTTGAACCAGTTTATATATTCCTTTTCTTTAATCTATACATACTTATTTCATCATTTTACGTACATTGTATTAGCTTAAGAAACGAGAAAATAAATTTGAACTTTCTCTTTATGTACATTAGTAATAAGCCAATTAGTACTGATATTCCGAACATTTTCCTTGTTATTTTTTAGAAGTTAATGTACAATACGTTACTTCAAGTTTATTTTATTTAATAACTATCTGACTCGGCAAACGTTGTCTTGCCGCTAAACGCTATTAAATATATTATAACGCTAAAAATAGGGGTTGGTGGTAGAAGGGTGAAAATTTAGGATCATATGTATTTTTTAACGCCAAATTATAATAAAATAAAAATAGGAGCCGTTTCGGAGGAGTTTAACTTCAAATACCGCAACACGAGAATTTTATATATTAGATTATTAATGAAGTTTTGAAACCGAATGTTACTAGTAGTTTTGAACTTACTTGCAAAATGTCAAAATATAGAAATGGGTATCTGGGTGTCAAACGGACGTAGTGAAGTGTGAAAACAGGGCTCGCCAACCGCTAACCAATAGTATTCCAGTCACGTACTGTCAAACGTTGTGTTTAAATCACACATAGTTTACTAATAGATGCTTGAAACACGCAAGGATTTCATTTCTACGCCCGTTCCTGGTTCTTCGTCGTATGAATTGTTACATATTCATATTTTATATGATTTATTGATATGTAATAATATCCTAAGTTTCTTTTGTCACATAAATTTGGCTTAATATTTAAATATTTGATATACACACAATGAGCGAAAATCATTACTTTTATTAAGTAATTAAATGTAACAACACATACGTAATACGAAAAAATAATCAAGTAAATACGCATTATTAGAGATCACTCAAAAAGTACTTATCAAATCTAAATTTTGATAAAATCACATGACAAGTTTCTGACTGTACCCGCACCCCTAACTGCCAGCGCTACAGCAAAAAATCAGTGCCGAGACCGTTGCACCAACGGCGTCCTTACGGTTGCGAATCGTAAGCGTACATGTCAAGCACTGGATTTCGAATAAAAAAAGAATAATAAAATTCACATTTAACGGCTTACTGGGATTTTTATTCTACAAGATATTGGCAAGATCTATAATAATCACTGAATGAGTAGCTTTAGAAAAAGTTGTACTCAAGCGAGACTCATTTGTAAATAAAATTTCTGGAAATAAAACAACCTGTACATATAGATTTTACACAGAAGATATACAAAAGTAGATTGAGGATCTCCTCAATAATTAACTCGACTATATCGGGTAAATAATACCTTTCGTAACTTCAACATTTTGTTAAAAAAGGAACCTCTGTTTGTATTTTAGAAGTACATTTATATAGATACCGGTTATTTCGAAATTATTTTATAGAAACATGCATACATTGCCACACAATTAAGAAATTTTAAACAAATAATCGAAATGTAGTACTGCGGTCATCAACCCGCCTGCCCAGCGTGGTGACTATGGGCAAAACACATGAGTTCACGTTATTTTTGGCGTAAACTTGTGGAGGCCTATGTCCAGCAGTGGACTGTATAGGCTGTAATGATGATGATGATGATGATGAATCGAAATGTAGACTATAATTGACAAAAGATACATATATAAAGCAATTCTAACAGATATAGTCTGTATGGTTGAAGTTTAATGATAAATAAGATCTTCATTTTAACCACTTTACTTCAACTAATTTACTTTTAAGAAGGTTATTACATTTATGCAAAATAATTGAGAAATCGTATCGCTAAAGGCGAAAACCGGAAAAGGTAAAAACCGGAATCGAAAACCTTCCTTTAGGATCTAAAGGAAGGTTTTCGATCCTATTCAAAGGCCAGTTTGCTCCAACATACATCTGTTTTTTTTTATGTCACTAGGTCGGCAAACAAGCGTACGGCTCACCTGATGGTAAGCGATTACCGTAGCTTATAGACACCTGCAACACCAGAAGCATCGCAAGCGCGTTGCCGACCCCAATCCCCCCAGGAGCTCTGGTCACCTTACTCACCAACAGGAACACAATACTGCTTGAAAACAGTATTATTTTGCTGTGATCTTCTGTAAGGTCGAGGTACTACCCCAGTCGGGCTGCTCCATATTTTGAGCAGGAAATTCCTGCTGTGCCCTACCTCAGTTTAGCAAGGAATCCTATGCTCCCTTGTGATTTATATATCCTTAAGTGCGGTTTGCACTTAACATCAAGTGTCTCGCCTATTCGTTTGCTATCTATTGTAAAAAAAATTATATTTACTCACTCTCATCACATTCAACTCAACCACTTGTGCCATCTATCAAAATCTATCAAAATTTCTATATTCTTTAACTGTTTATTAAAAATGCAAAATATTTTTAAAATTAAATTCCAAAGTCGACACAGTATTTTTTAAAATACGTCAATTTAATACAATGTCTGTCAAAGTATTGAATGGATTCGTGGAACATTGATTTCCGTGTTGAACTTCTAAGAGACGCAAGAATAAATTGCATTTACTTCGTCAGATCGACCACTATCCAATATTCTTAAATCGTATTCGATGTTGCCATTTATCATCTTTTTCCCCTTGAATTGAAACATATGAATCTTGATATAAAATTGTTCACTCAATACAAAAGTACAGAGAAAACAAAGTACTACTTAAATTTTAAAAGAACGTTTTATTTTCGTATGAAAATTATTTGTATTTTTATTCATTTAAATATAATAGCAAATGATTAATGTAATAACCAGATAATATGCGTATCATTTATTAAGATCGTTGTAATGTAGAGTAATATTTTGAAGTTCGTTGGTCCGTTTAAATGAGTACTAGTAACTCACTAATTATTGAATATCCGAACTAATACTTTGGAAGTACCTGGCACGAGGAACTTAATAATATATTCCATTGTTAGTAACGTATCGACCGAAGGTATGTTTAATATTGTTAAAACTTAAAACGATATATTTACCATATTTACACAGTAATAATGGATCTATTACCCCATTATTCCTTGAAGGTTGGTTCCCGAGATATTTGAAACTCATCATAATCAACGGCAAATACGGTAAATATCCTTTTTCAAATCACAATTAGTATTAATTTATTAGTTGTTTTTAAACTTCCGCGGTCACTACGAATACTATTGATTCTACAGAACTTACCGCGATTATTATTTTAAATTTCCTGATATTTCGGCGTTGTTGTAGGCGCCATGGTCGTAACGCCATAATCGTAATAGTGACTTTGAAACTTTAAAAAATTAAATTACTTATACATGAAAACATAGTTCTTACATGAAAGAAATAACATTTTTAAGACACACTCGAGATGCTCTGCCAAATTTTCAAGCGCTGAACTTGCTTGAACTCTCTACTTTGTTGTGAAGGAAATCATTATGAGGAAGCTTGGATGGTCCTCAAGATTCGCCAATTCGACTCGACAATTCGCGGACTCGACTTTCAATCCTTCTGCTGAATAATAGATACTTTTGCCCAACCGTGGGACTTTTACAAGCTATACAGATCAATAGTAAGTACATCAGATGCAGAGGTCATATTTATATTTGTCCTTTCATTGTAGTGCGCTATTATTAAATTGATTTTAACAATTCCACTTGACTTATTTGAGAAAAAATATTAATATTGCTATTATTTGTCAATAACAAAGTTGTAAACATCCATTCTTATTAAGAACTAAGAATATTATGTTTAGTTATGCTCAAACGAGATTCAATTTTAATATAGTAGGTAAAATAGTCCACACAGCTAGAACGCTTTCACAATAACGCTTTAAGCAAAACCTGAATTGTTAATAAAATTGAATATAAAATGATTTTAATTATTAACAACAACATGAACTTCAGTGTTCGATTTAAAATTGCGCACATTGAAAGAAATATAATTACGTTTAACCGCATTTTGCTTGAGTATAGAGAAAATAAAAAAAAGCACTATGGCTCGAAGCAAAGTATTAATTATTAATTTATATAAGAATGGTAAAAGTTAAACTAGTATACAAAAACTTCATTAAAATAACTTACTACCGGCTTAACACAGAAAATATTACATGTAAGCGTACAAAGACCGTCTAAAAACTTTAATTGGATTGACATAGTTCAGAATTACAAATAAAATTCTGTATATTTTTAACCGACTTCAAAAAAAGAAGGAGGTTACTCAATTCGACCGTATATATATATATTTTTTTTTTATGTATGTTCGGAGATAACTTCTTCGTTTATGAACCGATTTTGATAATTGTTTTTTTGTTGGAAAGGAGATATTCATAGTTTGGTACCATGATAAGGAAACCAGGATCTGATGATGGGATCCCAGAGAAATCGAGGGAAACTTTCAAAAATCGTAAGGGTGACTAGTAAATTTAATCATGTTTTCATTAGGTACTATAAAGCACTACTATTTAATAAAGGTATGGAGTCGATCTGATGATGGAGAAGAGAGATAGTCGAGGGAACTCTTCAACAATTTATAGCAATTACCTGCTTTTTGAACTTAATTCGTTTCTATTGATGAGAACTTTGCATCTGTATGAGTTATAAGTGCCATTACAGTCTGATGATGGAGACGTAAGTTAGTCGAGGGAACTCTTTAACGATTTATAGCAATTACCTGCTGTTTGAACTTAATTCGTTTCTATTGATGAGAACTTTGCACCTGTATGAGTTATAAATGCCATTTCAGTCTGATTATGGAGACGAAAGATAGTCGAGGGTACTCTTCAACGACTTATAGCAATTACCTGCTGTTTGAACTTAATTCGTTTCGATTGATGAGAACTTTGCATATATATGAGTCATAAGTGCCATTTCAGTCTGATGATGGAGACAAAAGATAGTCGAAGGAACTCTTTAACAATTTATAGCAATTACCTGCTTTTTGAACTTAATTCGTTTCTATTGATGAGAACTTTGCACTTGCATGAGTTATAAGTGCCATTACAGTCTGATGATGGAGACAAAAGTTAGTCGAGGGAACTCTTTAACGATTTATAGCAATTACCTGCTGTTTGAACTTAATTCGTTTCTATTGATGAGAACTTTGCATATATATGAGTTATAAGTGCCATTTCAGTCTGATGATGGATACGAAAGATAGTCAAAGGAACTTTTCAACGATTTATAGCAATTACCTGCTGTGTGATCATCTGTGTCGCAGGAGCAGGTTTGATGATGGAGCCCATAAACACTCGAGGGAATTTCTCAACAATTTACAGCAGTTACCTTTTGCTGTTTGACGACCGCTTTGATATAATGGTGCATGTGCCGTGTCGGCGGCGTCTAAACACCGACGGTCGCGGGTTCTCTTCCAGCTCGGAGTGGATATTTATGTTTATATAAATATTTATTTTTGGTCTAGTTGTTAATCCTTGTGGTTCTCCCAACCTAGCCTCGGAGAACACGCTAGGCTGTCAGTCCCGGTTGTTATTACGTACACCTGTACGTCTACCATGAGTTTTTGTTACAAGCGCACATGACATAACTACAGTAGTAAACGTAGAAACGCAACAGGAATAGTTATCTATACCATACCTATTATGAGTATTTCTAAATTTCACTATAGAGTCTATCGAGCACTCGATAAGACTTATAGTTTTAAATGCGTTATATTGGTATTAGTTACTAATATCTTTATCTCTTTCTTCCTATAGAGAAAAGAAAGAGTAAACATGATGACTTTCGAATGAAGTGAAGTCTAAACGAAGTTTAAAATAATCCGACAAAAATGCAAAGCAGCATATTACAGTGTATTCATGCGAGCTCAAGAACTTCTAAATTTTTTCAATTTATTCCGTCAGTTTAAATGTCTAACTTAAGTTGTTGTCAAACACTTGTGAAACAATCATATTGTTTAATTGTTATACAATAACTCTAAAACAACAAAATATAAAAAATTAGAACTAATGCTTCCCAGTTCGAACTAATGGTGGATTATATGAAAAAGTAAGTGTTTATTTAAGTGTTATGGTTATTTATCTCTTTCTTTATTAACGTAAATCGTGATCATAATTTTATAAATAAATTGTATAATTTGTATTATATTATTTCGTAAATTGAATATAGAAAATAATATTGTTATATCGTAAATTGTGTTTTAGGAACGGGGCTATGTTCTACCAAATATAATGCAATTAAATAGTATATAAACCTAATAATTATAAACTTCTCGCACGATTTTTTCAAGTGAGTGACGCAACTATAATAGTAACGTTAAACAGGGTGACATCTGTCAAATATGTTACTCATGGTAGCGAATTGTATGAAAATATCGGCGCTCTAGAATGACATTTACGAGTGTAGTTAACTTAACTGTCCTGAGAAAACTTATGGTACCAAATATAGTAATGATAGTATCCGTTAGAGGCGCCGCTCAACTTGCCATACAAATTTTCTACTACACTCGCTAACGTGTATCGTCTCTGGAAACTCATGGTAGACGTACTGATAGCGAACTTTACTCATAGTATGTCGACGCGTTAGCGCAGCGGTCACAGCACCGGCTGTTTCGCTGGCGTTAGTGGGTTCAATCCCCGCGCACGACAGACATTTGTATTGGTCATATAGATGTTTGTCATGATCTGGGTGTTTGTGCTTGTGTATTATGTATGTTTCCGAACCCCCGACATAAGAGAAAAAGCATACTTGTTACCCATACCCATCACTAAAAGTTGTAAAATAAAATAATTTTTAACAAAAAAAAAAAAACCGACTTCAAAAAAGAAACTGAAAAGTGAAAAATAAATTTACTTAGTACAAAGTAATTCGTATTTTGATTTAGTTAATCAGAAATGATTAAATAAATATTTTATAATTTTGAAGTTGGTGCCAAGTAAATACTACAACAACCTGGCTACAATAACAAATACAAACAACACACACACAACAAACAAGTACAAAAAATATTATTAGATATGTCAAAACAATAACAGAATAATAACAGTATTCAACCTAATAGTCAATGAAACAAATTATGAAAGAAAACTGAATACAACTTATGAGTAGATACTAGAGTAGTTATGGTTTTACTTGGCACCGACTTCAAAATTATAAAATATTTATTTAATCATTTCTGATTAACTAAATCAAAATACGAATTACTTTGTACTAAGTAAATTTATATAGATAATAATTAGCTGAGCCCGCGACTTTGTCCGCGTGGAAATACAACTAAAAAGTTATTGTTCAGTTTGCAGAGGTATAAAATAAATAAATTTCTAAAATAAAAGTAGCATAAGTTACTCCTTACTATATCAGCTATCTGACAGTGAAAGTACCGTCAAAATCGGTCCAGCCGTTTCAGAGATTAGCCGGAACAAACAGACGGACAGACAGACAGCCAAAAATTATAAAAAATGTTATTTTGGTTTATGTACCGTGTTATATGCATTTAGTAAAAAGCGATTATTTTAATATTACAAACAGACACTCCAATTTTATTTATTTATATAGATATACTTTTCCTAAAGAATATATTTCCTATTGTGAGCTTCAATTTGACGAAGAAAGTTTCAATAACAAGCCTATTAATAATTAATTTATTTGTTATAAAGGAACGCGTAAAAATTAAATGAGTCCTATTTATATTTTTCGCACACTCGGTGTATTAAAACAGATATCTATCCTGCTTTTTGCTCCTATGGGTTCGATTGCCGCCCCGAGTCTGTAATATATAATATGTATATTTATAAAAAAACGAGTGTGCTTTAGACCACACGATTGAAGTAACTCTTTCTCTTTCTATCTTCACTTATACCTCCCTCTCAACTTCTGTTTGCCTCAACCGATCACACTTTTTGAAACGCTCTCGTCACGCATTCACCAGCCTACTTCCTAAGTCAAGTATGCGTAAAGTAGTTTTACTTCAAATATATGTATACCTTATATCAGTCGGCTGCTGTCTATTTATATTTGTATTATTGATTTATTGAAGTGTGATCGGGCGAGCGTAACGGAAGTTGAGAGGAAGATATAAGTTATATGGACCTAAAGAAGTTTTACTTCAGTCGTGTGGTCTAAAGCATACTCGTTTTTTATATTTTATGGATCGGATAAAAAATTAAAGAAACCTCATCACTTCAGCCTATCGCAGTCTGAACTTATGTGTGTTGTCTATAGTCACCGCGCTGGGCAGGCGGGTTGATGACCGCAGGGCTGGCTTTGTCGCACCGCAGACGCTGCTGCCGTCTTCGACCCGTGTATTTAAAAGCCAGCAGTTAGATGATTATCCCGCCATCGGTCAGCTTTATAAGTTCCAAGGTGGTAGTGAAACTGGGTTATTCCTTAGTCGCCTCTTACGATACCCACGGGAAGAGAGAGGGTAGCTATATTCTTTACTGCCGTAGCCACACAGCTGCTGAAGAAACCTACAATTCAAATATCAGGCAGGATTGAAAATTTCAAGCGTTCACACGCTCCAAAATACAATAATCGTAATAAAGCACGTAATTCATTATTAACGTAAATAATTTCAAATGGCAACAGTATCAATCAAATCAAAATTTAATTTTTTCCTTTAAAATATAGCACATGCCGTTATATATAATATGCTGGCATATATATAATATATATATATATATATTGAAATTTAAACCTTTTGTGTTTTATTTATTTTTGTTCGCAAAATTTGTCATATTTAGTAGAAAAAAGATTTTTTATTTCGCATGACGAGAGATGAGATTCAGACGAGAGATTATAGATGCTATAATTTATTCAATATCGCTACAAAAGATTTTGAAAATGTAAATTGGTTGATACTAGAATTAAAATAAATGTTTACTATTATTAGTTTATATTCTATTTGCTTTTAAATTATATTTAATCAAGATCAATTTGTTCTATTATTACATTTGTAAAAAAATTAGGTATTCTACTGAAAAATCCGTACGACACTTACATACATACACGCACATCAATTAACGTCAACTTAAAATTGTTCTAATGTAGTTATATAAAACATTGAAATTCCAATCGTTTATTTAAAATACTGAATGAAATAAAATTACTGAATTTCCGTATTAATTTATTTCCTATTATAAGTCTATTTTAATGAGGGTAAGTTATTCAATTTAAGCTTCAATTAAAATAAATCTTTAGATTATAATTTTAATAAGTGTCAATAAAGTATTTTATTAAATATTAATTGGATAAAATTATTTATCTTGTGTTAAGAATTACAAATTAAATAAGATTTTAAATTAACATGTTTATTTTTATTACTAAAATTATTCAAAGATGGGATATTTAACATGGTAAATATCCCGATTTAGCATAATTTTAGTAATACAAAATAAATAAGTTTATCCAATATTTTATCCGAACAACCGAAGTACATAAGTAGGAATTATACAATTATATGAGAAAGATATTAACGTTTTTAACAGAGTGTCATAAATGTGTGTGAAATAAAACTATTGGAAAAGATTATGAAGCCGATGATATACTTTTGTGACACGCGTTTATAGTAAAGTCCGGGGTCAGTTTGAATATTTTTTTATCTATTGTTGTAGCAGCGCCTGCGTATTTTTTTTTTTCGATCTGTTTGTTGGGAAAAGTAAAAAATGTTAATGTTCCTATAGTATAATTTTTTTTCTTCTTTACTACTTCTCAAAACTGCTTAAAAATGTCATTTCGTAAATATGACCTAAGATTTTTGAAGCTGAATTTCTGAAAATTGTAACAGATGTACATCTTTCTACAATTACGAGTATAATGCACGTCGTTTCGTTAAAAATTGGGTCGTAGGTGGTGTAAGGGCTGCCATCACCTTAATTGTCGAAATGACACCAAGAATATTTAAGCCCAATATTTCTAAAACGTTAAGTGTTTTCGACAGCACCAAAATACTTTTTTAACAATTGAAATTTTCTCTGACATAAAAAGTATGCCATTAAAACTTAACAAATCCTTTAAAAACTAGAAGAAACCCGGAGAATACAAGACAGAAGTCAGCCCTAGGTTTGACCAAGGTAGCGAGGCTAATTTCCTAGACGCTACAGCACCCGTGAGTTGAGACCTCCTGCCTTCCGCCGCGTTCACGCACCGCATACCTAAATGAGGGCACTCCGACTTAATGACGACCGCTGCCATTTTGGAAACGGCTGACATTATCATTATCGCACCAATAATGGGTGACCTTATGAAATACAAATTACTATAGGAGACTAAATATTTAACAATGATAATATTAATGTGATAAATGTTTCAATTGAGCAAAGAATTTGTACCTTTTGTAACGTAGCGTATTTATGTGAAATATGATAAAAACGACATTTTTAAACTGTTATTATTTTAAATAAAAAAAACTCTCATGATTCTTTTGGATTATCTTTTATATTTAATGACTAAGCCACCTGTATTATAAGAAGTAAACTAATAAAAAATTCAAAATTATATTCTAAACATAATTTTAGATCTATTGCAATAAAATATTTATTTTTGATACTGTTATATATTGTATATTGCGAATATTTTTAGAAAATGTTTTTAAAAATAATTTACAAATTCACTCTCATCCGATTGTTATATTTATGAAAATCATACTTGTCTCGTTTCGCGTAGCAAATAATATTTGTAAGAATATAGTAACTCGGAAAAACAAGTGTTGATCGAAAAATACCTTTACTGTGGCATTTTATAAACTTTCCGTAACTATTTCAACAGAAAATATTTCTCGAGAGAATTATATTGAAGTTCCATAATTTTGTGTAATCATCGAATCACGTATGTAGGTTGAACATTTTATTTCAAATGATATTGAAGTTTTTAGTTTTATTACTTGGTATTGTGGAAAGTCAAATAAAAGCTTAATTTGATTATACTATATTAATAAGATAAATTACATCAAACTAAAAAAAAATAATTATTTATTTATTTCAAATATAAATTTTTTCGATAATTAAGTATGATATTATCTCTTATTTATATGAAAATTTGTATATAAAATATTGTGTATTAGTAATTTGCATATAGTACGTTTGTGTTGAATATACTAAATATATAATATTTATTAATATTACATAGTTTGGCCATATGTTACAATTAAAAATAAACATAACATTACATTTGAATTTTGAGTTTGTCATTTTTATATGATTGTTCATTGTGTTTTCTTATTTTCGCGCCAATATATTGTAAAATATTTTGTAATATTAAAATGGTTTGGGATGGTAAAAAGAATCGAATCACTAAGTAGTAATTACATTACATAAAGTAGGTATGAAGCCAAATACAATTTTGAAAACTCGCCATACGCTTAGCATTAGTTAAATGTTTGTGTACCGGGCTATTGATAGGTTCTCCTTCTCTGTTTGTGACAGAAAAAGATCTGGCCGTCCAAGTAGTATTTGTAGAAAAAAGGCGATCAAAGCAGTAAGAAGAAGAATTCGAAGAAATCCTGTCCGAAAGAAAAAGATTTTATATAGGATGGTAAAATCAAAAAAACTATTTAAGCTTAAAATTTTGTTTACGGATGAGAATTTTTTTACAATTGAACAATATTTTCAGTAAAAAAATGACCGTATTTATGCTCAAAGGTCTAAAGAAGTTCCCCAATTAGCCAACACAGTACAATGTGGGCATAATCCGACGTCAGTGATGGTTTGGTGGGATGTTAGCTATGAAGGAGTGACTGAACCATATTTTTGTGAAAAAGGTATTAAAACATCGGCACAAGTGTATCAAGGTACCATACTTGAGAAGGTAGTTAAGCTCCTTATCAACATCATGTTCAATAACCAAGAATGGTCCTTTCAGCAAGACTCGGTGCCGGGTCATAAAGCTCGATTCACCCAATCTTGGTTAGAAACCAACGTTCCGGACTTCATTAGAGCTAAAGACTGGCCTTCATCTAGTCTCGATTTTAATCCACTGGGTTATGATTTATGATCAGTTTTAGAGAGTATGGCATGCTCTAAATGCCATGATAATTTGGAGTCACTAAAACAATCTATGCGATTGGCAATGAAGAATATTCTCATGGAAAGAGTGCGCGCTTCTATTGAAAACAAGGCTCAAAATTTAAAAGACTGTACTGCAGCCAATGGAGACCACTTCGAATAAGCTTTATGTATTTTTAATTGTTTTATATTATTGTATTGAACTAATAATACATTGTAATAGTAATAAATGTTACGTGCAATAAAAAAATATTTTTTTCTTTGTAACAATATTTAGGGCAAGACTATGTATATATATTACAATATATATTGTATTTATATACCGGTCATATAAAAATAATAACTACATAAGGCAGTTTACTAAGCGCGACGGTTTAATTTTACTTAAAAGGGAGCTCGTAGCGTACCTTTTGAGAAAAAAATACTGGCTAGTCATGCTTTTTTTGGTATCGCATTGGAACCCATTTACGGGTGATATCCAGGATGCCCGGGTAGGCATTCCTAGACCTTATGTCGGCTTCAGCACTTGGGGATGGCGGGTCCTGGATCTGCAGGCAACAGGATCCCTCCAGCGACAGGCTGGCCTCGGCGAAAAGACCAGACTTCTCCTCCAAGGGGACTGTCCGGCTCACTTCTGAACAACCCCGACGACGCCATGTCAACCCCAAGGATCCCAATACTTTTAGTAATATTTAACGATGTGTTCTGAAAATAAGGCGCTACAGGAAAGGGGGTCTTCTTTAAAGCGGTGAACGCGCAAAATTGTGTCTTCGAGGGGTTAAATTCGACGAGTAAGCGTCAACCCTATTCGGAGACTTGCTCCAAGGAAGACTCGATTTCAGACACAAGTTGTAATCTCCTCTCTTCCACTTCCGCCGGAGGGATATTAGCTCGGCCAGTGTAGAATGTATCACATGTATTGTCATCTGCATGGCAACGGGTATTGCTGGTTTGCAACATATCGTCACAGCAGCACATGCAGATTGGGTGAGAGCACTGAGCTTTGAGGAACTCCAGCGTTAATAGGCATGGTTTCTGAGTATACTCCGTCAACAGCGACCATGATGCTACGCCCATTAAGAAAACTGGTTATCCAATTGCATAATCCCTCGGGGAGACCGTATGACAGTAGCTTCGCTAAAAGAGCTTTATGCGAGACCCGATCAAAGGCCTTCGCGATATCTAGGCTGACTGCCATAGCTTCCCCCTTGCTCTCAATGGCGGTTGCCCAGCGCTGTGTTTGGTACACTTGAAGGTCACCAGCGCTGCAACCACGACGAAATCCGTATTCTTCTTCTTAAAGTGCCATCTTCTCACGAAGTTCGGCGATCATTCTGGCAACTTGTATCCTTGATACCGCAGCCTTGAATAACGAACGGGTGCTTTTCCTAAACCATTGGCGTAGATTTTTAGCCAAGATGTTCTTCTACGACCCACACTGCGCTTGCCCTGGATCTTGCCCTGGGTAATAAGTCGAAGCAGCTGGTACTTAGAGTTTCTCATGATGTGGCCGAAGTATTCAAGCTGTCTCTTCTTAACCGCGTACACAACTTCCGCTTTCTTCTTCACACGACATAGCACAGTTACGTTCTTTATTTTATCTCTCCAGGATATCCTTAACATTCTCCTGTATACCCACATTTCGAAAGCTTCAACCTTCTTACAGGTCGATTCGGTGAGGGTCCATGCTTCAACACCATACAAGAGAATGGAGAAAACGTAACAGCGTGCTAATCGTACTCGTAGCTCGATGTTCAGCTTCTTATTGGATAGAAGTGGTTTAAGCCGAAAGAAAGCATTATGGGCTTGTTCTATGCGGCATCTTATTTCCAGACCGTGGCTCCCCGTATCGTCGACCCAGCATCCTAAATATTTGTATTTGCTGACTTTTTCTAGTGGTTCTCCATTACAAAACAGAGTGGGGATAGCAGGTGGTATTTTACAAACTGTCATATACTTTGTCTTCTTCACGTTGATACTGAGGCCGTAAGCTGAACTGACAGATTCAACACTATCTACAAGGGTCTGAAGTTCTTCCATTGTAGATGCAAGTAACACGGTGTCATCGGCATAACGGATATTGTTAATAATCTGACCATTCACCGTGACATCTACATCCACCTGATCCAATGCTTCTCTAAAAATCATCTCCGAGTATATGTTGAAAAGCATTGGAGAGAGAATGCATCCCTGTGGTACTCCTCGCAAGGTGTTCCGATTCATCCGTCAGTCTTCCGTCGATACGTACATTCGCTGTTTGGTTCCAATATAGGTGTTTAATAAACCTTACGTCTTTAGAGTCGAGTCCGATGGACTGTAGCATATCGATCATTCTTGCATGATGTACTCTATCAAATGCTTTTTCATAATCGATAAAGCATACAAACACATCTTGATTCATGTCCCAGCATCTCTGTATTAAGACTTGATACCCGAAAAGTGCATCCCTTGTTCCCAGGCCTTTAACAAACCCAAACTGAGTATTCGAAATAAGGTCTTCGCATTTGCTGTAAATTTGGTTATGAATTATTTTTAGGAATAATTTTAAGGAGTGACTCATTAAGGAAATGGTTCTAAACTCGCTGCATTTCTTTGCAGAAGCAACTTTGGGCAAGGCAACGAAAGTAGATTTGAGCCAATCCGATGGTATGACGCCCAAATCATATATTGTATTAAAAAGCTTTACTTTTATTCCTTAATTATCATACTCGAGCACTTTGAACAGTTCTACGGGTAATTCATCCTCACCTACAGATTTTCCTGATTTGGAAGTTTTAATGGCATAAGCAACTTCACTTTTATTGATTGGTGGTCCAGTTAGTTTAGTAAATCCGTATTGTCAGTCGCTTATTAGCTGGCAATCTTCCAGGTAACCAAAGAGCTGATTGTTAATAATCCGCTCCATCACCTTAGACAGCAAGGAGGTAATTGCAATTGGCTGGTAGTTAGATGGATTTGTGCGGTCACCCTTTGTGGGGATAGCGTGCACAATTGCTACTTTCCACGAAGACGGTACTATACCAGTGGTGTAAGAAAGTGAGAATAAACGCGATAGAACTGAAGTCAATTCAGGAGCACACGTCACGTTTCGTATATCTAAGACACAGCGTAGGGCTATTGGTAAAAAGTTTTACTTAAGTCGTGTGGTCTAAAGCACACTCGTTTTATAGTTTATTTTAAAACTTAAAATGATAAAAACGGTAGTTTGCTGCATTTAAACTTCACAGTTCATAAATTTTTTGATCACTATATTACCTCATGAAACTTTTAATTTTTGAAAGGCTGGGCCCGGGTTTAAGTTTCATAAGTTTTACGTTACTTCCAAGTTCCCACTTTACGTTTAACACTAACTAACACAGTACTTGAACAGTGTAAAAACTAAATTTTGTATATCATGACGTAAAGTTTTTAGTCAAATGCTAAACTCAAACTTTTCCATTTTACCATATTACTTATTAGTATTTGACTTCTTTTTGATCGTGTATGTTAAAAATACGTTTTAAACGTATTAATATACATAGTTTTTATGTAAATTATTCATGGATTAACTTAACGTTTCTACATAGATACGTATATAACTGAGGTACACAACAGGAAGTATCGACCTCAATATCTGGAGCAACCTTACAGAAGATCATTACTAAATAACAATGCTTTCAAGCAGTGTTGAGTTCCTGTGATAAGTGTCAGGTGACCAGAGCTCCCGGAGGAGCTCGGAGGTAGGGTCGACAACGCGCTTGCGATGCTTCTGGTGTTGCAAGCATCTTAAGGCTACGATAATCGTTTACCATCAGGTGAGTCGTACGCTTATTTGCATCCCTAGTTACTCAAGCTATTTAGCTCCAACGCACAACTGGAGTTTACTCCTTCAGATTAACTGTCTAAATAGGCAAAAAAGGCTTACAAGTCTAAGAAAAAGATTAATAATATAATATATTTAATATAATATTTATTTATTTCAAATATTTGGTACATAACAAAAACAATTTGTAACGATAATGATTTGTATTAATATAAATGTAGTTACATTAGTATAAAACTGTGTCGCAGTCATTAACGCCCTCCTCACAAAGCGTCGCATCACAAAGATGACCAAATGTTACAAAATATAAACATAAACACAATGTAACCAGGAATAATAAAGATTAAACAACAATAAAATAACTATAATAAAACAAAGATAATAAAAAGGGATGCATGATGTGGAATTTAGAGACGTGTGTTGTGCGTAAGTACGAAATGTTTGTGTGTGTGTGTGTGTGTGTTTGTGTGTGTGTGTGTATGTGGTGTGTGTATGTGTGTGCGTATGTGTTTGTTAGAATATGTAGATACGTTTCACTTTGTTCACTTATAAAAACACTAAAAATATCTAGCTAGGTTACAGTGACCAAAAGTTTTCCCGTCTGATTATAATTTAATTTCAATAACCAGTTTGTCAATTTAGATTTACATACACGATAAGTTAGGGGGTAAATATTTAATTGTTTATTAATTTTATTGTACAGTATGGGACTCAAATAATAATACTGACGAAATGAGGAGACTCTGTGACAAAATTGTACAGGGCATACTCTATCACATCTCCGTTTTCCCGACAAAAACCGTTCATTAAATGGGGTGAATTTGTGTTTAAGGAGAACAGATCAAAGGACAAATAACTATCGAACTGTTAATACGCCACAAGTCTCGTACAGTTCTGTTGTTGGGAAACGGATAGGTCTCGATATCATATTTTTTAGGATACATCTCTGCACTCTTTCTAGTTGAGAAAACAATACCATATCAAATGGTAAACAAACGAATCAATTAACGCCATCCATCGGAACACTATTGGGTTCCGATAGGTGTATGACGTTACACACAGCACATGTATTTCAAAGCCAGTAGCAGGATGGCTATCCCGCCATCGGTCGGCTTTTAAAGTTCCAAGGTGGTAATGGAACTGTGTTATCATCGCCTCTTACAACACCCAGAAGAGAGGGGGAAGCTATATTCTTTACTGCTGTAATTACATAGCTATTGACGATGATTATGTTGGTATAGGACAAGTATTTTGCGTAGGAATTGTTGTTCTTTGGAAAAGAACAAATTGTAGGAGTTGTTAATTTTTTTCATATGAAATATCTTATAAGTCGATAGTTTTATCTTTTACGAGAATAAAATTATGAAGTTAAAAACCTTTTATAGTTAAAAGTATAAAATTGATATGGAAAAAAGTATTAAATATATACGATAAGAACCCTGTCAAATCGTTTCAAACAAAATATATTTTATCAAAGCAAAGAAGATACTTTGATAAAACTTTAAAAATCCTCTTTCGTAAGTATTATGTTATCTCTATACAACTTTAAAACCAACTCTGGACCCAAAGCTCTAATTTAAAAATTTGTAGCCTATAACTTTGTTTAGGAATTTTTACAAAAAATTCTTTGTCGAAATAAGAGATTAATTGCGAGGATTTTGTGTAACGGTAAATTTACGTTTACAACTTATTTATGACATAAAACAGACCCTCATATCCAACGACTTCATTATATTAACCTATTTCATTGGATGAATTTGCATTAGCAACATTTTTAACATTTAAGCCAGAAGTACCTTATTACTGGGTCTAGAAGATATAATAACCTTTTTCATTAAAATTTCATGTAATTTTGATTCCCTATGTGTGCAGTTTCAACCATCTTTTATACAGAGAAACTACATGTCAACCCGCACCAAAATGAGCGTGGTTAAGCTCCAATCTCCCTATTGTACAGTGAAATAGAATTTTGCCCAGCCACGGTTGGGACATTACAGGCTGATTAACATCAGTCAGGTCACGATTTATTTGTTACAAAACCTGTTTTACAATTAATTTATAAATTCAATTTTTCAATAATAAAAATGTTGTATATCTAAAAAAATTACAGATACACTGGACCGCAAAGGAAAAGGGTCGGTTAGAAAATTTTCAATATCTTCAAAAGTACCTTTTTTTAGGTGGGAAAAATCTATCATGTATACCCTCCGGCGCGGGGGCGCCAGAAGGTTATGTCAGACTGCTACTGACTAAAAAACCACCACGTGTGAGCAGTCGTCCACCTGGGTGGGGCGAGATGGGGTCGCGCTAGCATTCGCCACTTCGCTCCGGCATCTTTAAAAATACCTGACCTAGCTTTATGAAATAAAAACTAAATTAAAGAGTATTTTAAGGTGCTTAAATGAAACAAAAAAAAAACATTTCAAGCTTTTTATTTTCGATAAATATATAACAAATAAAAATTACAGTATTTTTGTAATGCAGATTGTTCATAGGTGAGCCGTTTTCACACATTTGGTTTGGTTGAAAACCGGTGTCAGGTACCATTTTTACTATGGCAATCTGACTAATGCCGAACCGAACCAATTTGGCGCATTCCTGAGGCACGCGATAGTTTGAAGTGTGTAAGAGTAGTATGTGTATGTTGTTTTGTATAGTCATTTTAAACTATTGTTCTTGTCTCTGGTTTGTGATCAAATAAACGTTTTTTTCTTTCTTTCTTTTCTTTTACATTTGAGCACATTATGTTCTGCGAGCTCGAAACATTTGCGATTAAGCATACTTTCTACTAGGTGTTTGAAGCAATGCTGTGGAATATTTTGCCATTTCTCTACTAGAGCTTCTTTCATTTCACATAGGTTGATTGGCGACAGATTCCGCTGACGTACACGTCGTCCCAGTTCATCCCAGGCATGCTTAATGGGGTTTGGGGTCGGCGCTGCGTGCTGGCCACTTTTTGTGTGTGTGTATCTGAGCTGTAAGCAAGCTGGTATTGTCTTGCATAAAAACGGTCTTCTTACCCATCTCCATTAAGAATGAACGAACGTAGTTCAATTCGGAATTTCAATGAAATATAATTCTTCAGTTAAAGTTCCATTTTCATATTTTTGCAATTAGGTATTGATTGAAAATTATTATACAGTAGCCGACCCGTGCCCACTTCGTTGGACGTTAATTATTATTATATTAACCAAAAAACATACTTTAAAGAACACATTTTATAGCACTTAAATAAATAATATGTTGCTCCCGTGTATTTATTATTTTAAATTACAGAACCAAATAACATATTTTAAAGAACAAATTTTATATAGCACTTAAATAAATAATATGTTGCTCCAATTACAATAAAATACAGCCTATGTTACTCCTGAATAGTGTAGCTTTCTGTTAGTGAATGAATTTTCATGATCGAATCAGTATTTGCGAAGATTACCTCCTACATACAAATAAAGTTGTAAACTTTACCTCTTTATAATATTAGTTATACGTAGGTAAGATCATTTCTAATAAAAAAAGATGGTTTTTGGAAGTTCTGACCATATAATAATTAAATTTATTATTCGTGAACGCGCTTAAAAGAATAATTATTAATTGCGTATATATCCTGAGAAAAATTATTATTTTCAATGTTTCTTTCTTAACACTTTTTTAAATATAATATTTTTTATAGTAATTTTCTTAATTTCCTGGTTTTAGTTTACTGTTTTCATTATATAAATAAATACTCATAACTTCAGATTTACTTCAAAGTCTATAGCAAATACGATGTGGGGTTAGACGGCGTTCAATGACACTTTTAAAAAAGCATTTCATCCTGACTGCGGTGGAGGGCTTGCTCTCAAGCGTCAGTAAATCTTACATTGAAATGCAGAAAAAATGTTAGGATCGTCTCGAGTCTCATACAACGTCGGATGAGAGACAAGACATGATGGTAGTCTGATGCCATGTTGTTAAGTTAGACACGTGTGAACGTGACTAAGTCAACGATCTATTATAATGAAAGTCTATTATTTGAAAATTGATAGAACTTTGATGTCCCAGTATAAGCCTCGTGCTTATTTGCATATTTAAATATTAAAATACGTCTGTGATATTAGACAAACCAATTACTTACGACATCAAATTTTAACCTATTTCTTTATATCATATCTTAGCATCATCTTATCTATCTTATCATAACTTATGATATCGTTCTTTTATTGATTTGCTTTATTAGCTTGCTTATATCGCCTATTGCATTTGATGCAAGTTGATTATTTTAAGTTTTGTATATTTTTTATACTTTTTATTGTTGTGTAAAAAGCGTATAAAAATAAATTTAAAGCTTCAAAATATTTTTATTTTATCTTCATCCTGAATTGTTTGCTTAAGCTCATATTTTGTTGTTGTTTAATTGTTACGAGTGTGTTAAATTTCATGTTCAAATCTCATTTTCTTTGAAACCAATTTTGACTAGTCATTGACATCGTTGGTACTGACACTCTGCTTTATAATTGTGGATTTAACTCCCGCCCCGAGTAGGTGTAATATTGATATATTTTGTTCATAAATTTTCGAAAAAATATTAAATATATCAGTTACTCACAGACATTAATTTGTCTTATATTTGGTAAAAATTAACCTATGTTTATACGTATTTATTTAAATCTCGCGTAAAAAAATGACTGAAGTAAAAATCAAAGTCTAGTTCGAGATGTAATTATTTTGTCCTTTCTTTGAATAAAATTTATCACATTTTACACACACTGGATAATAAGGCTATGCCCAACAGTGGGGTATTACAGGCTGAAGCGTAGCCTAAGTACGTTTGTACTTGTGACAACAAGATGATGAATAGACGACAATCTATACAAATTTTTAGTAAGATTAATATATACTATGAATAAAACTAAACGTAAATGTATATAACTCTTACTATAAATTCTTAAAGGTAAAAAATTATACATAATATATGTCTTTAATCAGTATGAAAAGTTGTAATATTCATTAATCCAAACTTATTTCTTATTGATTTGTGACTGAAACGCTATGAACCTAAAGATTGTTTCAGCGTTTCCATCACAATAATTATGTTATTAAAACTTTTCAGAGCCTGCCAATACCGCGTAATCTATTAGTATTAAACGACATGCGTAGAACGATTTATTGAATGTTGATATTGTTGAACCAAAGATCGGAGTAATGCGTGTAAACAAAGAATATAAAATAAGAGTTTATTTTCAAAAGCGCTATAAATATTAAAATTAGATTTACATATTAAAAGTTGAATTCAAAATGTATTTTGGATTTATAGAATATAATACATATTTACAAATCAAAACTTAAGAACTAATTACAATTTAAAGGTAATTACGGTATCGATGATATTAAATAGATTGAATTTGTAAATGTTTGAGTATAGAACGTACATGTGCATTTCTAACATGTGTTGTGTAACAGTAAAGTGAAACTGTAAAATGTGTAGTACAATGATTCCTCTGATCATCTTTTGAAATGTTTCAAAACATAACAATGTTTCCATTCATACATACCATACATTATATCCCTCAGCTATAAAGAAAAAAATAATGACATCGGTGTGCTATTGGTAAACATCCCTTGATTTTAATAGTCGCTTTTACATAATGAAATGACGACTGAGATACGAAATAACAAACAATTATAAAGACTTTTTTCTTCAAACCTTCGAATAAATTTTACGAAAAAATTAAAACGGGAAATTGCTTCATTTCATCGCACTTCATCCTGAGCGTACTTCCGCGCGGGAGCTACGTTGTAAATAAATGCGCGGATCGTGCGACCGATATGTCCACATTAGTGTCACTTTGGTAGTGTGTTACATGTTATAATGTTCAAGTTTAAACACAGCGTAATAAGGTGTTCGATAGACATTGGATGATTTAGTGAGAAAGAGATATTTTTATTTGGTCGTGATTTTTTTACATATATATACATATTACAAATAGAGCTACAATTCTTTTTTTGTCATGATTGTCACAAATTGATGTCACGCTTGTTAGTTTAAATCCCGCGATATTCACTTACATTTTCGCGATTTACGGAGTCAATTGTGACCATGGCGTCTGTGACGTCGCCGAAATATTTAAAATGACAGTCTCAGTAATTGCCATAAAAGTACAAGTAGCAATAACTCTGTTGGATGAACTAGGTAAGCCATACCATCCTTTTTTTGTATTCTTTTAAGTTAAATTATATGCATTACTATGGCTAGCTGTATGTTTCAAAGTTTCTGTATATTTCAAAATAATACTGTTTGAGAGCACAATTTTTTGGCTTTGATCTTTTGTATTACAAAATTTGTAACATAGAGGTACTTTCCCATTTGGGTTGCTCTAAAGTATGAGCACAATATTTTCTGCTTAGCCCTACTTCAGTTATATAAAAGACAATGTTTTCTAATAAATAAAAAAATAATGAAATCGCCTTAATTAATTATGACTAAGTAGATATTTTGATTACCGTCCCCTCTCCCAAAAGAACCGCGCCGAATACCAGGGTAAGAAGTATCAGTAACCTAGCTTTAGCTCAATAAAACAGACAGACGGAGACAAAATAAAATAAAAAAATATTTTTCGGATTTAATAGCAATTGCCATCAAAATTTTGTAAAATATCTTAAATATGTACTTATTTGCCAAAATTTAATTATAACTATAGATAATGAGACTTAAATATATTGTTCACGAAATGCGATGGAAATCATCCTATTCACACCAAGACTTATTAAATAAAATGTTATTTAATAAATAATCGATTAATTTAGTTTTAGTATCTTACTAAAATGAGGACTGGTGTACTATATAATTGTATTTGCTCGCAAACGAAAAAAAAAACCGACTTCAATTATATCGACAAGTAATACAACGTAGATCGACGGAAAAATAGTCAAGTAACTACGCGTTATCAAAGATTACTCAAAAAGCAGTTATCAGATCTCGATGAAATTTATATGTGACCAAATGATAAACATCAGCTTTCGATTAAATTAAAAATTATCAAAATCGGTACACCCAGTAATAAGTAATTGCAGATTTTCAAGAGTTTCCCTCGATTTCTCTGGGATCCCACCATCAGATCCTGGTTTCCTTATCATGGTACTAAACTAGGGATATTTCGTTTCCAACAAAAAAAGAATTATCAAAATCGGTACATCCAGTAGAAAGTTATGCGGTATAATACAACGTAGGTCGACGAAAAAAGCGTCAAGTAAAAACGCATTATTAGATATAACTCGAAAAGTAGTTGTTAGATCTCAAATAAATTTAAATGGGACCAATTGGCACACACCACCTTTCGATTAAAACAAAATTTGTCGAAATCGGTCTACCCGGTCAAAAGTTCTGATGTAACATAAATAAAAAAAAAAAAAAAAAAATACAGTTGAATTGAGAACCTCCTCCTTTTTTGGAAGTCGGTTAAAAAGGGAACGAATGGCAATAAATTAAATTAATATTTTATTGTCGACCAATAATGTAACTAGAACTAAAAAAAAATCTTTTACAGTATACCTAATACGCTTCGATTAATAAACCGAAATAGCTGATACTTATTTGCAAAAAAGCAAAAAAAAAAATTGCAATGTGTATTTTTGAACTACCGCTAAAAGTCGCTTGTTGTGTAAATATTATTTATATAATATATTTTGAGTTCAATATAAGAAATGATTAGAATGAATGATCACACAAAATTATTTTGATCTTGACGAAATCGTTCATATTAACGTTACACACCAATGTTTATGATATTGAACTTACACCGAGTAATGGACTCGTCCACTATGTTTTTAGCACGAACATTTAGTTTTAGTAGCGAATATAAAAAGTATTCCGTGAAAGCTTTCCAATGAAAAATATTTATATAATGTAGAAGTAGTCGCAATAGTTAAAATTAAAGTTAAATTATATATACATATTTTTTAATACGCATTGCCCCAATTTTTATTTTCGTTCAATTAATAATAAAATGAATCTGAACAGGCACTTGTATTAATACTGGCTTTTTTTAAATAAAAATAAAGTATAATTTGTTTTCAAGTAGAAAAACGGGTGTACAAAAATAAAAAGGTAGTCGCGTGCGGTCGTAGTTACGCGTTAAATTGAACGACGCAGCCGCGGCAATAAAACCTAATTGAGTGTGTGTCCATTAGGGTGAATCGTCAAGCGACGATTGATAAAACTTTATACTGTGTATACTTGCACAACAAATAGTTATTTTAGGATACCATTGCGACAATTTTATTAACAGTTCGTTTTTATTTATGTAGTAAAATTTAAAAGTGTCATCAAGGATTTTAAAACTACACGTATATTCAACGAAACTACTTTTTAAATTATGTTAATAACAGCTGGGTTATGTATAATTTATTCTAAGCTTCTTTATCTGTAGTCTGTGCGTAGATATAATATAGTTACCATTATTTCGTATTCTAAATTCGAATTCACCACATCTATCCATACTTTGTCTAAGAGAATACTAATCTCCCGCTGATAATTTAATGCATAATCGATGTTATAGAATAGGAACTGTTTGGCCTAAAAATAGGATTTTAAACAGATCATATAATATGACAAACAATTTGGTCAAGTTTAATTTTTAGATAAATTTTAATTTTCTAAGGTTTTGGACTTTCACCCGTAGAACCCTAAACTTTTTACTGCATAGCTTAAAAGTTTAAAAGCTTCCTACGAAAAACTTCATTTGGAATATTAAAATAGGAGGCTAAATTATTTGAGTGAAGCACTTCTGTGTTCGAGAATGTTTTAATGATAATTCAATTTTCAGATGGAATCGCTTTTAAGAATGGCGAGTGAGATCTTTGAACAAATGAAATAAATTCTCAATTCTATTGTGTATTTTTTATGTCCTGCCTTTTGAGTATTCGCCCGCACTTAGTCACGTCGGGGTTGGAAGAATTTTTTATTGACCTTAGTTAAGCACAATAGTACGTATAACATTCTATTTCTCGTTTCATAGAATTCTGATGCTGAAGTATTTCTTCAGACTTTTTCATATTTACTTCCACGTATACCACAAGAACATATCTCGAGTTGATTTTTATAACTTATTATTTCAGACGTACGTAGATATTAAAACTTATTACTGACTAAAACTAGTTGCTTTGAAAACAACCCTCAAACAATAAATTCACCGTCAGTGTAATTTTGAATAACAAGTCGTCATATTTCAAAAGTGAAGATTCGTTTTAAGTGTCAAGCGGGAAACAATGCAAACTATAGTCCCTTTGTCCTTGAAAGGTTTTTAACTAGGTAGTTTGATTAAGAGGCGTCAGAGGCTCCACCGGCTCCACACTTAGCTCCCTCGCCTGCGGCCTGATAGCACACGCGCCTCGTCGCTCTTGAGTACTTAATGTGATTATGTTCCGTAGACGATAGTCATGTCTTCGGAACGAGGCGTACTTTAAATTTTAACCGTGTTTAATCGTTTAAGAAATGTATCAATTAAAGTTTTATTGTATAAAACGTAAAATTAATCATCATTACAGCCTATACAGTCCACTGCTGGACATAGGCCTCCACAAGTTTACGCCAAAAATAACGTGAACTCATGTGTTTTGCCCATAGTCACCACGCTGGGCAGGCGGGTTGGTGACCGCAGTACTGGCTTTGTCGCACCGAAGACGCTGCTGCCCGTCTTCGGCCTGTGTATTTCAAAGCCAGCAGTTGGATGGTTATCCCGCCATCAGTCGGCTTCATAAGTTCCAAGGTGGTTGTGGAACCTTGTTATCCCTTAGTCGCCTCTTACGACATCCACGGGAAGAGAGGGGGTGGCTAAATTCTTTAGTGCCGTAGCCACACAGTAAAATTAATACTTTTATTTATACTTATACTATTGATTGTAATTCTAATTTACACAATATTTTGATGTTATACTATATACTTGACGTGATTATATGTTTATCAATTTCAGATTGTTGGCTTTATTAAAATTATTCGGTGAAATTTATTGAAATTCAGATTTATTCATTGTGGTTATGAATTCACTGATAACAATTATAAAGAGAAATTCTAAACTTAGGAGCTAAATATTTACAGATAGTTATGGTACAAATCATGTCTGCGTGGAATTGTGTCAAGAATGCTGGCAGCATTATACATAAAGCATACATTTCTTCTTGACTTCTTAGTGACTATTTAACTCTGAAACTGCTGGACCAATATAAGTAGTTTTTCTACTATTTGAAAGCTACAATATTAAGATGAAGCACAACTTAAAAGGCATTGACGACGACGCGTCTCAACAACAAAACAGCTGTCGTAAATACCTAACAAAAAATCCTAACAACTCGTATTCGAGTCATGCGATTTTTTTCATTTAATTTTATGTCTATTTCGCGAAATATATTGTCATTTTTATGTAAGAAAAAAAAAGAAACAATTGACTTGTGAACAATTCTTTCGGCAGAGAGGAAGCAACTTTCGGTCACAGAATATCTTTTAATTGAAATACAGGAAATTTAGTCGCACAATTTATTCTGGTGTGGTGAAAGCAGGTGCGGGCAGCCGGGACTCAGTAATTAACAAAACAAAGCCTTTTCACATTAACAGGAGTCGATGTTGGTGCCTACATAATTTTAAGAACGAGGTAGACTTGTTTTGATCTACTTAATTTGAAGAGACTTTTTACGCATCCTTTAAAATTTAAAGGAATAAACGAAAGCTGTAAAGGATTCAAAGTAGGTACTTTTAAATTGACTTGTTTTATTAGAACCACTTCAAATTGCTCATTAAATACTGTTTTATTTTAAATAGCGAAATATTAGTTACGATAACTTGGTCTACGATGCGCACATTTTCATGTCATAGCTTTGAGGAAATCTTCAGATATTGAAACACGATCACGTACCAAATGAATGATGATAATGGGAAAAGTTAAACTGTCGATATATTGGCTTAGGCTTAGCATACCTATGGCCATAGTTTTACCATATAAATTTGATTTTAAGATAACTTAATTACTATATTGTGTTGCTCGCGTGACATTATCCTATTAATCTTTTGAAAGTAAAATGTAACAGTCAGTGAAGCTACATTATTCACCTAATAGTGAAATATAACAAATAATTATTATTTTATCAATGCTAATAGTGTTTCTGAAATACAATTTGCTTAAAAAAATAATAAAAACTTCGTGCTAAAATCCTATAACTGTTAATCTGGTTGCATGATTAGAATTAGAATAGACGTCTACTTATTACTTTTGAAATCTGATAAGTAGCATTAAGTCGCAGATTACGAGTATCACAACACTAGCTACCAAGCGCGGTTTCACTTACGGTGATATTTTTTACACTTGTTTGATTAATTTTTTTAACTAATTTATAAATGTAAATGAAATATCGATTCTGCATTAACACATGGACATAATTTGGTTACTCATCAAAATTTAATTTCGAATTAACAATAATTTTTGTAAAGTGAAAAAATTGTCCGCTAACACTTAGTCGAAAACTGTTCTGGATAAATCTCCAATTCTTCGCCTGTATAAGACACCTTAGTTTAGACGTGAGATATTTGCAGGTAGGCTCACTTCTGTTCAGTTTAGTTCACATATAACTTTATAGACCTTCCGATACCTAAGTACCAAACAGCAGTAAAAACTTTATGATTCATTTAGCACTAAAATAAATGGAATAAAAATATAAGCGAGTTTTATTCAATGATAGGCGATTATTTATCACTGGAATTTCTGAAAATATAAAAAATACGTACATATTACAAATAACTATATTTATACAACACATTTATCAACTATTCGAGTGACGCGCCAAATATATCTTAAGAATTTCTTTGTCTTTTTTGTACGTTTATAGAAAGAAGACCACAAATTATGTTACTTAAAATAATTAATTACTATGATTTTTTGTTTTTAAGTTCAACTTTTAAGTTAAGTTATCTCCAATATTAACAATTTCAACAAAATTATACTTGGTAATAATTACCTAAAAACGCTAGTATTGTGATTGTATACAGACATATCAAAAAATCTATTAAATTAGTATTTCATCTAAAAGTAAAGTATTTCAGGCTGTAAACAAAAAATCGTCGATCGCGTTTGTCGGTGGCAGGTGCGGGGCGAGTAACAATGTAATTACGTGAACAAAGACAAACACACCGCTCAGTTATAGCCTTTTGTAAACAAACGAAAACAAAGTCCCCTAACACTCGCCTTACGAGCATTAAAGGTAAAAACGAACAAAATCACATTAATATTGTGGATATAAAGGTTGTGTATGTTCCTTTTATTGATCCCCATAAATATATTAAACGCAAAATTTATTTCGTACTACCTACTAGTACTACTTCTCAATCTGATTTTGAAATTATTATATAGCTGCTTCCTTAATGCATAAAACATCATGAAATACCATACAGAAAATTACCAGAACATCGCACAATTCAACCAAAATAGGAACGCTGGTAAAATTACCAGATCTAGTATTGTACATATATTTTTAAATATACACTAGGCTCAACAGGCTATAAGAAAATATCACACGTCGACTTTTTCTTTTACTAGTTTTTAGGGCAATGAAAATTTAAAAACTGTACTAAAAATTGTTTATGAAATACAACATGTGTATGTGTGTAGATTTTAAAAATATCTCCAAGAAAAAACAAATTTGTACGTTATTATTCGTAAGAAAATAAATGTCTTCCATGGAATATAGTTTTTATTTGTTTAACAAAATCTATTGAAAGATTGCAATTTCGGGCAATGAATGGCTTAAACGAAAGTCGTATGATTTGACATATTTACACACTGATGCACAAAATTAAAAGAATCGCGTACATAAGTTGAACATATTAGATACGTACATCTAAAGAAGAATGTTAATTAAATCTTAAATTACCCTCGGTAAAACTGGGCTGGTTAGCGAAAACCGGTGATACAGAAAAGCTGTAACAATCCGTAAAAATGACAATTAAGGAATCATATGTAAATCGTGGTAATTTCATTGTATGAATAAATATAAAGCTAATAAACTCTGGAAGGGTTCACCATTGTTGTTACAAACAACAAAAGCTTTGTACACGCAAATACATACGTTATGCTTAAACGAGATCGACTTGAGCAACATCTGACCCAGCTTTGAACTGTCCGAATGGAACTTAGTTAACGAACACGATGCTTTTGCTATAAAGTTCATTTAAATATTATATACGTGAACGTTTGTGAGAATGGAAATCGCAATAGATAATTAAATCTAGGTAAAGCTTTAACTGAGATATCTGGTGGAAAAATCTGGAGCAGCCCAATTGGGGAAGCATCTCCATCTTACAGAAGACAGCAGCTAAATAACACCGCTTTCAAGTAATGCTGTGTTCCTGTGGTAAGTATGGTGAGCTACTGGAGCTTTGGCCACTATTGGGGGTTTTGGAGGTAGGGTCGGCAACAAGCTTGCGATGCTTCTGGTGTTGCCAGCGTCTATAGAATACAATGAACTGTAAGCTTGTTTGCCGACCTTGTTTTATAAAAAAAGTGTGAATTCAGCACTTAAGTGATAACACAGAACTAGTAAAATATTGTGAATAATGTGAATTATAAACAATTTTGATATGGCGAATAAAGTGAAAAAGAAAAAAAACTTTCTAAAGTTTAATACAAGCTGCAAAAAAATGTTGAATTGATTGTCCACCGTTGAAAAATTGTTGGACGTTGGCATTGTTTGTAAACTTCACCGAGTCCATCCAACTTTCCTCATTACGCTGATCGGCGCTGTCGAAATTATCACAATATTTCAAGCATGTATCATAAACAATCAGCGTATTTTTATTTAAAGGTATGAATAAATCCTTTCAAAAATTCAGACATTCTCCAATAATTGGAAGGAACAGTTTATTTACCAGTTACGATAACATTCATCCGAAAATATTTATTAAAGAAACTTTCTTCATTTTAGCAATAAGATAAAGTTTTTTCAATATTTTTGAAAGGGTTTTTTGAAGATACAAAAACTGAAGGAAAGATGTGAGTGTAAACTGTTAAGAAATAATATGAATATATAGAATGTGGGTAACACAAAAATAAAATCTTAGATATTAGAAATAATATTTATAAAAAATCAAGGTATTAAAATGATTGACTGTTGAATAACAATTTCGAATACTTGAAATTTTTTTTCTAAGTACCTACTCAAAAACCTTACCATTTAAATTTATAGATAGATATTTTTTTTCATTCTGTTTATTCTACATCGAAAAGAAGAAGTTTATTCAGATTGGTAATCAATTTTACAACAAACAAAAAACCTAAATTTGTTTCAAAAGGTAAAGCATTAAACATCCCAGACTCGGTAAAACAAAGTGGAATAAATTAAAAGTGATTGTAAAATGTCACTTAAATACAATTTGATGCTCGTTAGAAGGGTCGTCGAAAGCGAATCTTGAAAACGAACTTTTCCCTCCGCGCCAAGAGCGGATATAATGCAGAAAGAGTTTTGGAAATTGAAAATTGTGCCGCGGAATATAACCCCATTACTGAGGAAATGAGCTACGTGAGTATGTTTTACAATTTTTTCTCCATACACTCGAATTGCGAAGCTGAATGGCGAAAAATATCACCTGAGAGTTAGGTAACTATATTACAAAATAACGAAACAGTTTATATTCTGATAAATATACTTAGCATATTTTTATCAACCCATCGAAAATTATAAATCGTGTCATATGTATTAATAGATACTGACTATTATAATACTAATATAAACGAGTTCCTGTTATATAAATCAAAGAGAATAAGAAAATATTATGAAAGGTTTTGTTGGGATTGATAATAATTAACTTCTAACAACAAAGAAGTGGATCTAATAATCGTTATTCGATTTATGTGTTAGACTACCATACGAAATGGTAACAGAATAGTCTTTTATTTGTAATCAAACAATTTTTATTCTGTACTTATAATTATCGAATATACCTACATATATGTGTGTATATATTTTTAGCTCTGTGTATTTGTAGCTAATGGGTACTAGAAATATGTAGACTTCTATGTAAATTCTAATATAGACATCTCTATACACTAAATTTCTATCCTGTTCGCCATTTAATATTCTTCATGTCGTATTCATCATTAAAGCAAGTTACAAGTTTACGCCAAAAATAACGTGAACTCATGTGTTTTACCCATAGTCACTACGCTGGGCAGGCGGGTTGGTGACCGCAGGGCTGGCTTTGTCGCACCTAAGACGCTGCTGCCCGTCTTCGGCCTGTGTATTTCAAAGCCAGCAGTCGGGTGGCTATCCCGCCACCGGTCGGCTTTTTAAGTTCCAAGGTGGTAGCGGAACCATGTTATCCCCCAGTCGCCTCTTACGACACCCACGGGAAGAGAGGGGGTGGCCATATTCTTTAGTACCGTAGCCACACTGTACATGTCGTATTATAACTTTAAAATTTAAAATCTTTATCTATATTGTTTTAAATAATTCTAATAGACAATATTGTGTAAGAAATAGCTTTTATCTAAACGACTTCAAAAAAAGGAGGAGATTACTCAATTCGGCAAATATATATATTAATGTATGTTCGAGGATAACTTCGTCGATTCTTTTTTTTTCGATGATTCTTTTTTTGTTGGAAAGGGAATGTCCCTGGTGTGGTACCATGATAAGGAAATCAGGATCTGATGATGGGATCCCAGAGAAATCGAGGAAAACTCTCTAAAATCCGCATAACTTTTTACTGGATTTACCGATTTTGATGATTTTCAAGTTAATCGAAAGCTGGTGTTTATCATGTGGCAACATTTAAATTTCATTGAGATCTGAGTACAACTTTTGGAGTAATCTTTGATAATGCGGGGGTGGCTATATTCTTTAGTACCGTAGCCACACAGTACATATATAATCTTTGATAATGCGTATTTACTTGACTATTTTTTCATCTACCTACGTTGTATTACTTGTCGATATGATTGAAGTCGGTTTTTTTTTCGTTTGCTTGCAAACACAATTATTTTTACTGTGAAATATTCTTCGAAATATAAAATGTCCTACAAAACAAAAGACAAAAATAAGAGACTAATTTAGAAATAAATGTTATGTGATTTTCAATGTAGCAATAAATTTCCTTTTAGAACAACTTCAACGTAATAAGTATGTACACAGCGAAATCCAAAATAAATCAGAAGCGCGCGGAACGGCGGCTGGAATTCTAGCAGCGTGTCTAAATTGAGTTGCAGTTTCAATTCTCCGGGAGAAAATACCTCGGCCTACTATTTACGGTTGGAAGCAATAAGATGATAAATGTTTTTTTTATGTTCTTTTTTAATATCAACTAAAAGCTTTAAATTCACAAAATAAATAAATATTTAAAAATATGAATTTGAATTAGAAACGGTTGAGGAATTAGAATCCACAAACATTAACAAAATCTTGAATAAAGTAAAAAAGTAAACAAACGTTTATAAAGTTTAATAGATTTTGATTTTACGTAATCATGTTGTAACTTACATAATTACATGGGGCAAGTATGCTAGTTGGGTAAATATACGCAAACCAGATATCTAGGAAATAGTAAATAACTACAGAACCCGATACCCTTCCCCTTGTGCCCTGTGCTATTCGATATGAGGTGCCCGTATGTTGCGAGTCACCAGTCCACACATTTTGATTTTTGAGCCCGTGAAGATTTTGTACTTTTTCATATAATCTTTTATAAACCAATATCCTTCTTGAAAATAAGCTCTATATCATTGGCTATTAATTTTAATACACTTTATCTGGAGTCAACGTTTTATCGCTCAGATGACATAACAATACACCGATATGATGGTTTGGGGTAACTAGGCGCATACACACGCGTAACGAATCTCCAGTAAAGTCAACTAGCTTATCAAAAGAGATCGACACCTCATTATTAGAAGCAATTAATGACGTAGGTAACAATGGTCAACCCATGGTGTAGTGCCCCCAATATATTCTGCACCTTCTGACAAGTACCATTGTCGACCATTCAACCATTTCCAAACGCTAAGCTAGTTTGAAGGCAGACGAAAAATGACAAGTAGTATATTATTGCTTCTGAAAGCCAAGTCTAACCCGAGTTAGACTAGGCAATTTAATGTCTCAAATAATCAATACAATATCTCTAGATAGTTCATAATTACCTCAATTCGAGTATGCATACACTTACCCATTGTAATGCGCACACTTACCCCCATATTGCGGTAAGTATAAGCATTTTGATTACTCTAGTCAACATTATTTTTTAAAGATGTGTTCCATAAATAAAGGTTGTTGTGCTTATTATTTTGTTATTTTATAAATACACTAACTGATTAGCCTTGTTTTGTTGCTCGTAGTGTTATGTGATATAGCTCTCTCTCTCTAGAATTGGCCCCTTATGTCTGAGGATCGTGGTCAATATCAAGGTTTCACCTGGTGCGGATGGTTCGTCTCCACCGGTTCCTGTACAGCGAGTCTTTTACGAGAGTGTAGAGATTGGTCGCCAAGTCTTTTATCAGTCCATCTTGCTGGTGAAGGGCCGTGCGATTTTTGCTCTCAGTATTCGCTACGACAATCGGCTTTTCCAGATTTTCGTTGTTTCTGCAAATTTTGTGTCTGAATTAGGAGAGAATGCGTTGTTGGCACATGCGTTGTTGTATAGCATATGTTTTTTTTTGTTTGGTAAACTAATAACGAACTGTGTAAGTGTACAAAAATATTTTTTTTTCGAACTAGTAGTCCTTGAGATCGGCGCGGTCAAAGAAACAAACAAACATTATCTTCAGTTTTATGTCGTAACAAAAAAAGCTGTACCATAATATACAAATGAAAATCAATAATTTGTTTATTCAAATAAACTTTAAAAGCTTTTGGAATCGACAGTTTACGAAATTAAACTAAAATACTAAATAATAATCAAAATAACAAGCACACGGAATAAAATCTTGTAGTCCATAAAATCCTATTTCCTCGCGGGCATTTAAGCTCGAAGTAAAGCGGGTTCTTCCAGTCAGAGATCTAAAGTAATACGAAAACCTCACTATCTAAAATACTCCCAACATTTTAGACAGTATTGCGGGAAAGTTGATAAAGCTAAAAGTTTAGCATCGTTTTATGTCAGTCACTTAATTTTGCGCACGAAAAATAGTAAAATTTCTTGTTAAAAGATAAGAACCAATGTCAATATAACATAATACAAAATACTCGTATTATTTAAGCAGTAATTGTAAGTAGTAAGTCAGAAATAAATAATAATAATAAAGCTATTTATTCATAGGCCAAAATAAACTGTACTTAAACGACAATTTGTAGCTTCTATTTAGATTAAAAGTTTATAATTCTATTGAAATGAAAAATTTGCAGTGCCCTTGCAGGGTTCCTGTTTGATTTTAAACGTTGTAATGTTACAATACGTATATAAGACCGTTGTATACAATAAGAGTAGCAAATAAATAAATTGAAATAAAATACATATAATATAGTTATATTCGATACAGTAGTTAAGCTAATATTGACTGGGCGTTATTGAATAATTATTAAGCTGATAACGCCGAGCTATCAAACGAAACTCATAAAACGGTGTTCATCGACACACTCGACACGAATGTGCAAATTACTCAAATTAAAAACAAAAATTGCAAAAAGAACACTTCCTTAAAACACAGTCACCTCTCCTAGCTACATTTTCTTATACCTAATATTTTCGTACCATTTAAATAAGTATTAAAAAACAATACAATAATATTTGTCATAGAAAAAATAAACAAGAATATTTTATATCAAGTTACAGTTTGTCAGCTAAGGTAATACTTAAAATAATTGTTGCCCATCGATACATGCATACGAAATTATAAAAACATCTCTGGCAACAAATTATTGAATCATAATAATCATTGGTTGTGCTTCCATGCGAAATTGTAAACAAAGTAAACATTGCAATGGAGAGGGCTTAATTTATCATTTAATATCAACGTGATTGTAACATAAAAGACATTATTTTGTAGTCTGTTTGTTATATAACTATTATATGTACATAATTGTATGCTTAAATATTTTAAGTATGTTTAACGTCCCAAATAGTTACTTGATCTATGTTTAGAACTAAAATTGTATTTACTTATTTTTAATACAATGAAAGTATTTTTTTTTTCTAAAATTATTTTATTTATTCCTATTTTATCTTTTCGATTTACCCAATACGTGCTTTTTGATAAGCTTCCCAAGGATGTTTATACCTAAAACATTTTATGGCAGCCCAATTCCTCCCAACCTACTCTTGTGGTTTTTGTACGCCATCGTAATCCAAAGTACAAAGTAAATTAAAATACGATTTTGGAACTTATTAACTATGAAAAAAAATGTCTAATTTAATCTGCATCTTACTTAGTATTGTGGATAAACATATTATCAATTTTTAATGAATAAATAAGATCTGTTTAATTCTTTCTTCCTATTTTAGGAAAGAAGAATAATAATCGTAACATTTAGTGCAACATAGATAAGGTTAATTTTCAACGAACATATGTGCAGTATTTCTACCCTAACTACGTTGAGCACTATGTCGAATAATAATTGTGTTTGCTCGCAAACGAAAAAAAAACCGACTTCAGTTACATCGAAGAGTAATACAACGTAGATCGACGAAAAAATAGTAATACTTTGTTCGTATTCCATATAACGCGACATTATAAAATTGTAGAATTATATAATGTTCTACTGTTATTTCTAACATTTTGTTAGCGATTGTAGGCAGAAATTTCATAAAAGGCCCGTCGTCGATTCGCGCGAAGCGCTGACATCGCTTAATACGGCGGGTTTTTTAGTTGAAGCGGATTTATATTGAATTACGGTTTATGTCTTTTTTATTAAAAATATGTAATGTTCATGTTTTCACACAGCTCCGATGCACGACTGGAGTTTACCCCTTCAGATCAACTGTCTAAATAGGCACAAAAAGGCTTACTAGTCTAAGAAATATATTATTACTATATCAAATTGTAAATAAATGAATGCAATAACGCCACCTATCGGAACCTAATTGCGTTATTAGAAAACGTCTGAACGCCATCTCTAACAAGGTCATTCGTTCAGTAGATTTTACTGTTCAATTTTTTCATTCCGGGGCCTTAAATGAAAATCGATTCTTAAGGAGAAAACTCCAAAAACAGTCAAGTAAATACGCCATATCAGATATAGCTCAAAAAGTTCGAGTCAAATCTCAATTATATTTAAATGGGACCACATGACAAGCACCACCTATCGATTAAAAAAAGAATCATCGATATCGGTCCACCCAGTAAAATAGTAATGAGGTTAATATAACGTTGGTCGACGTAAAATAGCCAAGTAAATACCCAGTATTAGCGATAACTCAAAAATTAAAAGCTCAAATATATTTATAACGAATAAACTGCTACTCTCTACTCTAGTGGAATATTGTAATTTGATCGATAGTGAACGAAGTAATTTCATTACATTTTGATAGATGGCGTTGTGGCAAAGTATTGAACATGACCACAGTCGTCTTAACATCGTCATGTAAATACGTGTCATCAAAGATTACTCAAAAATTGCTCATTATATCTCAATCATATTTAAAACGGACGACATGACAAGTATTAGCTTTTGATTTATACAAAAAAGATCAAAATCAGTGCACCCAGTAAAAAGATATAACGTATAATACAACGTAGGGTGACGAAAAAACCGTCAAGTAAATACGCAATATTAGATATAACTCACAAATTACGAATCAAATCTCAATTAAATTTGAATGGGACCACGTGACGAATAGTAGCTTTTAATTTATATAAGAAACGTCAAAATCGGTGCACCCAGTAAAAAGTTATGAGGTATAATACAACGTAAGGTGACGAAAATAATGTCAAGTAAATACGCGTTATCAAAGATTAATCAAAAAGTAGTTATCAGATCTCGATAAAATTTATATGTGACCACATGATAAACATCAGCTTTCGATTAAAGTAAAAATTATCAAAATCGATACACCTAGTAAAAAGTTATTGCGGATTTTCAAGAGTTTCTCTCGATTTCTTTGGGATCCCATTATCAGATCCTGGTTTCCTTATCATGGTACCAAACTAGGGATATCCCCTTTCCAACAAAAAAAGAATTATCAAAATCGGTACACCCAGTAGAAAGTTATGTGGTATAATACAACGTAGGTCGACGAAAAAAGCGTCAAGTAAAAACGCATTATTAGATATAATTAGAAAAGTAGTTGTTAGATCTCAAATAAATTTAAATGGGACCAATCGGCACACATCACCTTTCGATTAAAACAAAATTTGTCGAAATCGGTCTACCTGGTCAAAAGTTCTGATGTAACATACATAAAAAAAAAAAAAAAAAAAAAAAAAAAATACAGTCGAATTGAGAACCTCCTCCTTTTTTGGAAGTCGGTTAAAAAAATGGCTTTTGAAACTCGGCAGACACGAACTGTATTCGGAATGGATATGGTCTCGGAGGACCGCTGTTAGTTCAAATCATAAGAAGAAGAACAAAAGGTTCACTTTTAGCATTTTTATGAACTCAAAAACCCTATCGACGGATAATACTAAAATTTTGAGAACGTGCCTTATGAAAATCACAATTTCAGTTCATAATCCCAATAACTTACACAATTCAATCAGTACTTAACACGTTGGACGCCATGACGGACACCGTATGTCCGACAGCATACTTTCGCCTGGGGCCACACCAATAAATCGAGAATCGTCAAAAAATTGTTAAGGTGTTTTTCTGCAAATATTGTCAGCGAAAACCTCAAAAATAATGGGCGACTGACGGAAACAGTTATTTACCCATTATTTTCCAAGATCTCAAGTGGCAGACACCAGCTATAACATTTTTGGAAACAATTTGTTAAAAAGCCTATAAATTCAAAGTGTTTTCGATTTTTTTTTTGTGCTATGTGGCCTTATTGCACTGTGAGGCCGCGCGGGTCACTTGCCTTAGTAAAAATAGTCGAAACACTGTCTGTCGGCTCCCTAGAGGCTTCTGAAGTGATCGAGGGCATGCGGACACATGGTGTCCGACACGGCCTCTTGGACCCAATATAATGGCAGTCACATGGTGTCCGTCGCGGCCCACTGGACTAAACATGGTTTTTGGTCTGGCGTTCAACGTGTTAAGGATGAAAATTAGGACAAAAACTTATGAAATTTAATTTTGAATCAATATATGTATACATTTTACTGCCCCACCTACTGTACAACAATATAGCCCATTATCCTAGCCCCATGTATCGTATGTAAGAATATCACTTTTCCGTATCGACCAAATACAAATTAGTTAATATTATGAATTCATTTACAGTTTCATATTTCGTCAACTAAATGCAAAAATTGATCAAATATCTTAAAAAGCCTTCATTTCGTGGCTCGTTGTTTATTTCAATAAAACAAATGAAGTACGCCTCTGCTCGCCATTATAGAATTGCAGACCGAGATAATCACAGAATGGCAGAGTTAAACCAACTCGACTCGGAATTTCTTATACCATATTTAACTATATTAAATTATTTCAAATATACAGGGATTAATATTTTTGATGAAAATAATTTTATTATTTATAAGTTTAAAAAAAGCATGTATATCATGTTCTTTCTTTTTCTTTGTAACGCGGTAAGTCATTGGCAATATGTGGTACAAAAAATCGTAACCAACGCAGACTTACTTGAACTAGCGGTTGATTTATCTTATTGCTTTAATTGTATCGAAGGTAAGTTAATTTATGTTAATATTAAATTATTTATACGAACACCAACATTGGAGTTGAAGTTATATTACCTATCAGTATAGACAATAAGGCTGATAAATATTTTTTGTTTTTGTACGTTATTTCAGTCAGATTGACTAAGAATTTGTTTGTCTTAGAAAGCCTATTTATAAGGAATGTTTGTTTCTATAAAATAATATGCCGCGCCATATAACTGAACATTATGAACTTAATGCTTTATGGTTTTTACAGTATGCGCGTACCGTACCTTAAAAAGTAGTTAAATACCTTAAGTTTTGTTACTATTTACAAAAAAAATACAATTCGTTCCGTCATATCGTATCATATATATATCGTAGTATATCGTTTCATCCCCACAGCTGATACCGTTGATGTCTGTGCCATTCAGTATGGACTTTCTATTTATACACAACCGATATATATGTAACAGATTTCGTCATATTTTTAGCCTGCGCCACGGCAATTTATAAAATATTTTTTTGTCTTAAAAATAATTTAATACCTAAAGCTTATTATTCGGTAGGTAAGGTTATGTTAATGATAAAGATGTGTGGATTGGTGGCGCTGCATTTCACGCAAGACGATTTATAGACATATGACGATTTTTTTATTTTATATTAAAAAAATAGAACCTAGTTTAATTATATTTTTTGCGTCATAAAATCAAAAATCAATATATGTCAGATCTAATAATCAGTCAGTCACAGGATTGTAAATCTGTGGGCGGTATTCATTCGATTAAGGTATTAGATCATTTTATGTATATAGGTTGTTTCTTATGTTACCGACAAAGTTTACAGTCCAGCATTTTACAGAATACTTATAGAATATACACTATTTTATGCAAAGTGAAATAAAAATTCTTTACATTATAAGCTAAAATTATGATAATTTTAATCACATTGAATATAGTATTTTTTTTTATTCGTATTAAAAGACAAAGATCTTATATTTCTTACTTTACCTGACTTCCACTCGCCGTTCTATACGTTCCCTTGGCAATGCGCATAATAACAAATAAGAAATATATATAATGTCTATGTATTCTCTAGAACGCCTGAACGATATACTTTGAATTACTTATAACATTTACAAATTTATTTTATTTTCCTATTAATCCGATATAAATCCCGAATAAAAATAAGAACATTATTATTTTTATTTCTGGAAAATTAAGACAGTTCCAGTTCCGTCTTACCTATTATTTTCATTGCTTTAAACATAACATTTGGAAAAGTTTTAATTATGTTCCTTAAAATATTAAAAGAGTATTTTGGTGTTCAATAATTTTTAGGTTTCTTAATATATTTAAATTTTTTTATCATCAAAAGACGAATTAAAAGTTATGTTATTAAACTTGGACAACAATGGCGCGATGAAAGCAGTTTGTCGGAGTATTGTATTAAAATGAAACGTGATCAAGTTAAACAGACCGACCGTTATACTTTCGGTAAGAATTGTCTTGCTCTATTTAATTATTTGCGTATAGACGCAACTTTTGATTTCAGGGTTCCAAAGTAACACAAAAAGAACTGTGTTTCACTCTTACTCAACTTTCTTTATGTGTATTGTAAACTTAGTTAAGATTTAAATATTGTAACTGATTTTTACGAAAAAAATGAGTGTGCTTTAGACCACACGACTGAAGCAAAACTTCTTCAGCAACAGACCTGCGCTATAGGCCCGTTCTGTATCTTAGATATACTATTCTATTAGAGAAAGAGAAAAAAAAATGTGTGCGCGCACCTCTCTCTCTTGCTCCGTCTGCCTCGTCCTATCACACTTTTCGTAATGCTCTCGTCACGCATTAAAATTTTAATTCAAAAATAATAAATAAAGTTATTATTTAGCAAAAAAACGTCTTTCTTCTATTCGACTGCTTACAGTCAAAGACTTATCTCTGTGTTACATTGATCTGGAGATTAAACGTATACGTGCTTACTTTTTTCTTCTTCATGAAAAGTAAACACATGATCGGCCTCTAAAGACAATTGTGTTGATCAAGCTTCATCAAAATTCCCGTTTACCTTAGAATTAAAAACATAAACATACTACTAATGTAAATTAGTTCGAACTTTCGAGCAAATCAAGTACAAAAAATTTGAAAATTCGAGAGTAATAAAGAAACAAATTTCATACACCAATATATTTGATTTTATTTTCATTAATTGGAATACTCTTTATATATCTCAAAATAAATAATTTTTCTTATATAAAATCTATATCTCTTAAATAATCGTGATAAAGTAAAATAATTTATTTATTTTCAGTGTATTGCACATTAACCAGAGTATATCTTCATTTTTATTTAGCAACTCCATTACTAACAATGTTAATCCAGAAATTTCTACTGAATTTCGAAGTAACATATACCACACCGCTGAAATTTACATTACCTTTTGATTATCAAAGCAATGTGGGTATATTTGTTGGTGTTTACTTGATGGATTACTCAATCAGTAAGTAACCTATATTACACAATTATATATGTGCATATATTATTAAAATTCAAATATGTTTATGTTGAATATAACTTGTCGATAGCTCCAAGGTTTATTAGTATTAACTAAATAATAACTTAACATAAGAAATTCAAAGTAACTTTTTGAATCACTAAAGATATTTTTTTTAATTATTTTCTGAGAAAAAAAGCTTAGCAGTTTTTTATTTATTAAGATTCTTATGTACTTCAAGTTATTGAGGTATGGCACGCCAGTATATATCGCTCAAAACCTAGAGCAGCACAGCTAAATAGCGCTGCTTTAAAGTAGTGTTGTGTTCCTGTGGTTTTTTCAACAATTTTTGTGTCTCAGATAATGACAGCTTATTCGTTTGGTATTTACAAAATGCATCAAAACTTGACGAATGAGCTAGTATTCAACTATCGATGTAAAATAAAATTTTGATAAAACCTTAACTTACTTGGATTTGAACGTACGTACAGTGACGAGTTTTTTTGTTATAACTGACCCCGTCTTTGGGGCTAGTTGTAACAGGCTTGGAGACAATTTTCAAAATATTGTTTAGCATTAGAAACTTTAGATATAATCAGACTTCAGGCTAAATCGCACTTAGGATTTTAAGTTTTATTCATAATTAAATAGGAAAATAATTAATTAAAACGTGTTTTTTCTTAATTACATCCATAAACTCCATAAAAGTTATACCAATATTCCGACTTTCAAAGTATTTTAACTTTTTAAATTAAAATGTTTTGATGCTTAATTTTTTTTATATCAGAATGATATCACTTTCATAAGATAAATTGGGTATTAAATTTCAAACTAAAATTATTATTTTATGTTGTGGTTATTATATTGTTGTTACTGCCTACCCCTGTTACAAATAGCCTAGATGGGTTTTTTGGACTTTACTCCTCAAGAATCGATTTTCATACAAGGTCCCCGGTATGAAAAAAATACGAGGAGTAAAATCTACTGAACGAATGATCTCGTTACGTTTCTCGTAACGCCATCTACTAGAACTCAATCAGAACTCAACATATTAACCCAATAGGGTTCCGATACATAACGTTATTTAGTACGTTTATTTACCGTTTGATATAGTATTAATCTTTTTCTCAGACTAGTAAACTTTTTTTCCCCCTTTAAACAGTCGATCTGAAGGAGTAAACTCCAGTCGTGCGTCGGAGCTGACACACACACTTTTTTTAATTATCAAAATACCGAAATTAATTCTCTCTAGTTAGTAGGTTTTTCTCAATTTAACAATTTTTATAAAAATAGTTTTTTTTTTTTTGTTGTTTTTAACTGTTTTTGATTAACTTTGTAACTCAATTCGATTTTTTATTTTCATTGTTTATTTTTGACTGGGTGGGCCGATTTCGTCTTTATTTATCGAAATGTGATGCGTGTCATGTTTTCCATGTCCATTTTAAAATTTAACTGAGATCTAACTAGTACTTTTCGAGTTACATCTAATAATCCGTATTTACTACTATGACTGATGATATGACTATTTTTTTCGTCGACTTATGTTATATATTATACCGCATAACCTTTCACTAGGTGTACCGATTTTAATGAGTTTTATTTTAAACACAAGTTGATGCTTGTCTTGTAGTCTCATTATAAATTTATTGAGATGGATACTTATTGAGTAATCTCTGATAACGTTTATTTACTTGACTATTTTTTTGTCCACCTACGTTGTAGTACATGTCGATGTAATTAAGGTCATTTTTTTTCGTTCGCAAGCAAACATAATAATATGTGTTAACCTGATAAATGAACAGTAAAAATGTTTAAAATTATTTTTGCTTGCCGCAATACACGCACAATCCATCGATATAATAGTAATATTTATATTGATTACTTTACAATTGTTTATTAATCTATATGTTACATTTTTCAGTCTTCTCTTTAGGATATTTAATAAACTGCAGCTTATTTATTACATCCGTAACTATGAGCCAATTGCGGACTTTATTTACGCTGCTACAAGAAGATTTCAAGGAAGTTATTAAATCAAAAGATGTAGACGTCAAATTGAAGCATATTATTAAGAGGCATTCTACGTTATCAAAGTAAGAATTCTAATATCTTATTTTCTCTGCCATTGTGTTTGATATTTTCAGGTCAAGGTTTTTATAAGAAGTAAATAAAAAATAAATAAGAAAATCGACATACAAATAAATGGCCTTTAGTACGCCGAATAAGCTAGTAAGACACAAATAAGTAATCTGAACGTATGAATATAAAAATAACAATAACAGAAAACGAAACCTATCCATAGTACTTTACATATTTTATTTTTGTTTACGGACGCTCTTCGGTTAAAAACACAACTAATTTACAGAAAACGTAATTACATAATTTATGATCTCGACGTTGAAAAGGTTATATTGCGGTGGATCCCGATAAATCGTTCGTATTTAAAACACCTATAATGGGTAAATGTACATTACCGCAAATTAAGCACTGAATAAAACGATAAAATTATTCTTCTGGGTCTATAAATTATGCATGCGTTTTTATACATGTTTAATCACTTTACCTCATTTTTACCTGACGCGTAACCGCTCAGCCACGACTTGCCTATTGTCCTCACATTAATTAATCCACTGTACGTAAATAATGTTATGCATAATTCATAGGCATTATTGTTAAAACTATTTGCTAGATGTTAAACAAACAATGCATAGGTTAAGTAATTTTTGTAGTATTGACTCCAATTTATTTTCAACCAACTTTTAAAAAGAAGGAGGTTATTAATTCAACTGTTTTTAGGATTCCATACCTCAAAAGGAAAAAACGGAACCCTTGTAGGGTCACTTTGTTGTCCGTCTGTCTGTCAAGACCAATTTTTTCAGGTACGCGTGGAGGTATTAAGCTGAATTTTATATCAAATACTCAGGTCTGGACCGATTTCCATGATTCTTTTTTGAATCGAAAAGTATTTTTTGAGTTATCTTTAATAATACATATTTACTTGACAAATTTTTCTTTGACCTTCGTTGTTATTATCACCTTGGTTTTTTTTTTCGTTTGCACGCTTTCACAATTATGTTAAACTATATTCTCATTTTTAGGCTTTTAAATGAGCTGGGCGATGCTTTCGGTGCTATTTTGGCTATTCATGTACTATTTTTATCAATTACAATTTGTTTCTATGGAATTGCTGCAAGAGTAAGTTTAGAAAAAGTGTTTTTTATAAAGATATGTAAGATATGTAGATATTTATGTATATGTAATAGAAGTTTATAGCTTTTACGAAAATACATTAACTGGACAAAAGGACAACCAACGCTACGCAACAAATGCTATGATGCGTGATTGATTGCGTAATAAAACTTTTAGTAGAGCCCTATTAAATGGGTGTTTTTAGCGAGATGTCGAAAGTTTAGCGAAATTTTTATTTAAATTATATGAATTTAAAAGAATGTATAGGTATAACCATATCTATATAAATAAAAATGAATGTTGCTAAGCGCATAACTCGAGAATGGCTCGGCGATTCGTCTAATTTGTTTTATGTATGTTCCTTAAGTCCCACGGAAGGTTTTAATTCAAAAAAAGTTACTATTAACTTTTGACAGAACCACATAGTATTTGTGTGGTCTGTGAATAGAACAAAGTCTGTCCGGGCAGCTAGTTAACAATAAAATTAGTTTTAAGGAGAAAATTGTACTCAAAATTGTTATGATGTTTTTTATTTTGTAAAAAAAGTGGATGCGTACAAATTATACATGTCAGAAGTGAGACTTCTTTGGCACACTAATTTTTAAGTCTTGTTTATATTTATACAAATCTAAAGCTTTTTTATTTGTGGACTACGAGAAAGCTTTTGACTCGGTCGATACCTGGGCTGTCCTGGACTCTCTGCGGAGATGTCATATCGACTGGCAATATATCGAGGTACTGAAATGTATGTACGATGCGGCGACGATGACCGTTCATGTCCAGGACCAGGGAACAAGACCTAGTTCTCTCCGGCGTAAGGTAAGACAGGGAGATGTAATATCACTGAAACTGTTTACCACTGCGCTAGAGGATGTCTTTAAGACCTTGGATTGGGGGGAACGAGGCACCAACGTCAACGGTGAATACACCTCTCACCTTCGTTTCGCTGACGATATCGTTATCTTTGCGGACACTCCCGACGTGTCGGTCTCTGTATGAACTTGGATAAAATGAAAGTAGAAGGATTATATTTACCTAGGACATACTATCCAACTAGACCGCAACAACTTCGAGAAGGGGGCCGATTGGAGGATTCGGTTGGGCTGGGCGGCCTTTGGCAGGCTTCGTCGAGTCTTTACTTCGAAGATTCCGCAATGCTTGAAGACAAAAGTCTTCGAGCAATGCGTCCTGCCTGTGTTAACATACGGAGCCGAGACGTGGACACTGATGAAGAGACTGGTCTACAAGTTTAGGGTCGCTCAACGTGCGATGGAATGTGTAAGAAGATTAGAAATGAGACTATCCGCGAGAGAATAAAAGTAACCGACATAGCCCACAGAATTAGCGAGTTGAAGTGGCAGTGGGCCGGTCATCTGTGCCGCAGGACCGATAGCAGTTGGAGCAGACGGGTCCTGGAGTGGAGACTGCGTCTTGGCAAACGCAGTGTGGGACGTCCTCCGGCCCGTTAGACCGACGATCTACGTAAGATTGCCGCTGTTGGCTGGATGAGGATTGCGGAAAACCGGGATGTCTGGCGCGAACTTGGGGAGGCCTATGTCCAGCAGTGGACTGCCAAAGGCTGAACTGACTGACTGACTGACTGAAAGCTTTAGATTTCCGTTCCAGTGCCATCGACAAAAACGTTGCAGTTTCATCAAAACGTTGCCGTTTCATCCGTAAAAATTTTACCCTCATGCGCCTTAAGAAGTTACACTTCAAAAATACAATTATTTTTAAGGCAATACTTCTATAATATTTAATAAAAGTAAATCATAGCTATAATATTTTCAGATTTACGGAAGACTAGAAGATTTGAAGAATTTTTTGGTATCTGTCCTAACAATAGTTAATATTTACCATTGCTGCAAACATGGTCAGCTTGTCACTGACTCGGTTAGTAATATTTTGTGTGTCTTATACTGCATGTTTAATGGTAAAGCAAAGTCCAAAGCAAGCAACAAAATACCCTGTTGATTAGTATATATCTATTATCTATACTCATATCATTAAGAGAAAATATTTTTTTATTGTTTTTTTATAATGAATAAAATCAAAAACCACTACACTATTTTAAATTTTTTTTGCAAATACATAGAATGATATATTCTATATATTATTATTATATTTTAACTTAATTTTAAATAAATAAATCGAATGTATGGTGAGTCATGTAATATGAAGTCATGTAATCTATCATTATAAGATTTAACGTTTATAGTATTTTTTTAAACAATATTGAATATTTTTATACGTTTACATTTTTAAGGCAATGGATATCGAAAAAGTAATATACAGCAGTGCTTGGGAGCAACTGTCGATAAAAAATAAGAAATTACTTCTACTAACAATGATGAGGTAAATACTTAAAAATTATATTTAACAACTAATCTGAAATTTGTAATGAAGCAAAATATAAATATACAGATTAAATTCAGACTTTACAATGTATAAAAGTAAAAATTGTTGAGTACATTAAAGAAAAAGCAAAAATAATAATCTGATTGCAAGTGTCTCGTGGTAGTAAACAAAGAGCTTAGTCTCAGCTTTTATGTAATAAATTAGTAATTGAATCTTCATACTCAGCGACCCTCATCAAAAGGGATCTGAAAGCACAAATCGCGATACCAGCAAAGCACCATAACATGTTTAGTATATATTTCATAGTACACGATTGAGGTTATGTTTAATATGACTAACTTGTATTATTACAACATATTCATTAACATTAGCGAAGCTGACAACTTGTCAAATCTCATTGCTAAGTTAAGAGCCATTTCACAATTTTACGCTCTGCAAGTTTAGGTAAATTTGGTCGCATCGCGCGAGTCGTACGAGCCGCGCGATCTTTGTGCTAGTAAATATAGTGTGACAACCAAAAGACCATCTTGATCATTTTCTAATGTATAATAAAAATTAATAACTATGGTATAAAATGTTTTTTACATAAATAATTTGTTAAAAATTTCAAGTATGTTATATAACAACAGTCAATAAATTTAAAATAAAAATAAAAAATTAATTTTATGAAACAAATCTTTTTAAATTGATTTAGTTTTTTTCAGTTTACGAATGAATCTAATATTTACGATATGAATAAAATAGCATTTTATGACATCAACACCGACAAACATATTAATTAACAAATAACAAGACAAACAGATTCAAATGCCTATTTGTATTGATAATGTGAGAAAAGAAAATTAAATTATACATTTGTTTACAGAAATTATTATTATATTATTTTACAGTCATTTTCGTAATATGTTTGTTTTATTTATATTTTATTACGAAAGTATCAAATGCGGTTTATCCGCTATAACAACAGGCGCTTGCCGCGTGTGAGCGAAAGAGACGGCTCCGCAGAATTTGGCGTGGACCTTACCTCTAAGAGCGCTAGCGCTCGACTAATTTACTGGGCTTGGTGCGTGGTAATATATACTATCTTTTTATTATTTAATATAAAATGTATTAAAAATGATTACATCTTTTAATTATTATTTTTTTTTGTATTCCTTAATGATGTAAGTTTACTTTGATGAAGATAGTTCGTAAAAATTTCTTAGTTTTCTAAGAGAAATATCGCTTTTAAAATTGTACTTATTTGGAAAATATTCGTAACTTTAATTTTTATTTATCGTTTAATAGAGATACAAATGGAATAAAAATCTGCGATAGTGCGCAACAAAATTATATTTCACATATTATGATATTTTTTAAAAATGGTTTCAACGTAGAGGTTATTGAAAAGTAGGACTTCAAAGTATACATTGCGACCGTTTACCCAGGGAGGAGGCTGATGAAAAGGTTAATAATTTTATACACATAATATAAATCAAAATTCTGATCTGACTATGGACTACAACAAAGGTTGCTCTATTATATTTCAAGAATATAAATTACATTATTGCATCCAACACTGAGATTAACGACGTCAAAATATTACAATTTCGCGGATTGTTACCGATTTTTGTGAAATGGTTCTTAATGTTTGGTGCTACAGATAGATGAAACATAAAACATGATCGCTTTTTTAAAATAAACAAAGGGTTTCATGTCGGTGTTCTATTACATTGTAATGTAGTTTTAACTACATCATATAAACATAACTCTCTCACTACTAGGCAAAACACTTTACTCGTAATTTCATATCATTCCATGCCCTTTCTCTTCCTTTATAGACCTTTAACTTAAAAAGTTTCTAATTTTTTACGCATTAACTTTTAGGTCACAGTGCGCTTCTTACATCACCTCTATGAAATTCATTGAAATATCTTTGAAAACTTTTGTAATGGTAAGTTAGTTGTTTCTTAACGTGTCATAAATAATTCACGATAGTGCGTAGGTGGAGATTATAATTATGAGTATCAAAATTTTATCGTCTGTTATATTTTTAGCTTGGCCCTCGAAATTATTATAGAAATAAATTATATTATATTCAAAATAACATTAATATATAATTATTATAAAATTAGAATATGCTGTATCTTAAATTTAATGGATTGTAAGGTTAAAAAAAATCTTAAACGATAACTTTCTTCTCATTGTTATTTACTGTAGTCTACTGATAAAGGCTATGTTCGTTATAAAATGTAATCTCGCAAGATTTTAGAAACAGGGGATATCTTGCTAAATTACAATTTCAGCATTACTGTACGTCTTTTAGAGTACTCTTTTTTATTCATATTTTATATTGAACGAGTAATTTTGCACTAAAATTTCCAGAAAACTTTATTTAAATACCATTATTCTAAAAGATAATAATAAAATATCAGTCAAATGTAGCATGAACGTTTTCATTTTAAAATAAAACACCACATTTTATAAAATCATTTGTATATCGTTAAAATCATCTTAGTTGGCACTATTAAACTGAATTATCGTAGCAGCAATTTGTTTTATAAATTAGCATTAACTGCCAAACTATATCATAGATCCATAGGTCAGAAAGAATCATATTATTTATGATCTCGCAATTTCGGGTGATCTCGTAAGAATGAAGGACTAGGTCAATCTCGAAAAATATAAATACCTCGTGAGATGGTAGGTATACACAAAGATACACAGCTACACACAAATGTCAAAATTATATGTATACACATGTGGAATGAAATACTGAACAGGTAATCTCAGAATAAAATTTCTTTATATTGCTATAGTACTTACATTAGAGTATTTTAAATAAACTGTAGTGTATTATCGTCCGGCTTCTATAGACATTTATTTTTATAGTCGATTATCTTTCGATAACTAACACAACGAGCCATTGAGCCAGGTGTTCATCTAGCTCATGCGTATAATCAACCCTGTGTATTTAGTCAAAATTATTTCCGAATGCAACATAAACGAAATTATTACTATACATAAAATATAAAATATTGAATAGGTATCTTAAAAACCAAAGTCTTCTGTATTTTTCGTATTTGTCCTGCTGCTTACCAACGTAATTAAACTTTATTCTTGACAAGTAAATAATATATAAGAAACACATTATTTTCACTGCGTTGAACGTTAATGACTATCAATTAAATTAACATAATTTAAAATGTCAACAAAATTTAATTGTTTTAGAATTCTTGACAGCACTGATTGAACTTCATTGTGTTTTTCCATTCGTAATGTAACTTTGACACATATTATTATTGGCGAAATAATGTGTGACAAATTTACACAATTACAGTCAATTCAATGATTAAATAATTATTATTTATACATTATCAATTTCTCCAATGCTATACGTGACATCGGTGACATCAGATGTCTTAAATTATCAAATTAAAGATAAGTGAAGAATTGCTTTAAATAATAATAAAAAAATACAAATTATTTTAGTTCTGTCTCTATCTATCTATATTTATCTATCTAGTCTATGTATGTGTGATGGAATATGATATCCAAACGCTTAAAGATTGATTCGACTTAATATTCTGACTAACCCTTCGGAGTCCCCATTTTTATACATGAATGCAGCTGCTTTTTGTAGAACCAGACTCACTGTCTATCTGTCTATACATATGTAAAATAGAACATACTAACCAAACTAAACTGTTATATTTATTTTCAAAGTTTATCCTTATATTTTTGAAAGACATGTATCTATTACAGTACGTTTTGTAAGTTTTAATTTACAAACATCTACAATGACAATTATTTATTCGCATAATGTATTGCATGTTATTCTTACTGGAGATAGCGCAGGTTCTAGTTGTACTAATGATAAAGATGAGTGTAGTTTCACTTTTCACTACAATTCATTAATTAAAACCGATGCAATTTTCATTTATAAAATTATCATTAAAAAGTGCTTTTGAAGACTAATTGAATGAAGTAATTTTTAGTTTTAATTTTGAATAAAAATTAATTTAAAGTAACAATTTAACTCATATAGTTTTTCACGACAACTTATTGAATTTTACTAGTGTTTTACTATTGTCAAAAAACAATAGACATAATATAACATTCGTGACTTTCACAGTATTACCACGAACAAACCACAACTCTTTAATCTAAAAATATAATAGTTGATTAAAATATTTTTTGTGAGTATATTTTTTTGCACCTCCTTTAAATAAATTTAGTATAAGTATTTAATTTTAATAATTATCATCTTTATATGTATTTATAAAAACCGTAAAAATCTTTTACGGTTTTTTTTACAGTTTGTACTTGAAACAATGCGATTGAAAAAAAAACGAAGAGTGCATTTGAAGGGACTTCTCAAAAAGCAATATTTTGGAGCGTTTCTCAATGCACTTGTATATTATTTACTTTTATTAGCCGCTAAAATAAATCGCGTTGAATGTTTTTAGATATCTAATCTCTTTAACTAATCTCGTCATTGACTTTTATAAAGGTCTGTTATTGTCTTTATAAACGAAAATATGTTTTTTATTCAGATATTACAATCGATCCTCTCTCATTTCAGATTTTGAACATGTCGTGGTCCTTCATATCTTTATTTACAAAGCTGTATCAAGATTAAATGCCTTTTGATTAAATAATTAAACTAATCGCTTACTAATTAGCACTATGAAGCACTTGCGTAATCTATGTTACGTTATTTATAGGCGTATAAGTATGGTATATGCAACTAACTGCCTATTAGCATTCACGTACTAAAAAAATACATGTACATTATCTGGTATCTTATACACGTATATACATGAATAATATATTAGCATGGCAAGGTGGCTTGTAGCGGTTTAATTCTTCAGTAGGGAGTCGTGTTAATTAAGTTATGTAAGTTACTTTTCAAATTACATTGTTAAAAATGCACGTATTTATAGGCGTTGTGAGGTATGATTCAGATCTATTAAATATAACTCATAAACTAGTCGTTTCGTCAACAATGTCTCGAGTACAGTCTCCAACAATATCACCGTTACTACTTCAGCAACGAAGCCGACTTAACACGCATAAATGATGTATGACTGTAATTAGAGATAGCTCAATAAGCTATAACGATCAGTTACGCTCAGAGCTGCCTCGAAGAATCGTATTCTAAACAAGCTTCAACATTGAAATGAAGAAAATACAGCAAGGATCAAAGGATTAATAAACTAAAATGTCAAGTTAGTAAAATCTGGCACGGAACTAATAAGTAAAGTGAAAACCACGTTCAAGAGTGTTAGCTCTGGATACCCCCAGGCTATATGGAATAACACTATTAGTTAAGCGTGTAGCAGCTACTAAGAACCAACAGCGGAAGATTGAAACTGAGTGTTTTACAACACACTAATACACCTTGTATACTCATAATAATTGGTAACAAAAGTTGTTATTTGTTTAGATTGTTGTTCAAATTTTATGACAAAATAAGAAATCTATTATAACGCTGATTTTGTAAGTACAACACACGAAGTCTATTTAGGGAAACTTATGTCAGTAATGGATCTTACTAAAATGTCGAAAATCAATGAAAATTATTAATATGCCTACATACATACTTAGTAGGTACATAATGTAGTTTACCTACTCTTTTTGTAAGTTTCGTTTATGGCGCAATATAAAAGGCTGGGTATAAAACTGAAAGTTGAAATGTGCCATAAAAAGTTTGAATAGAAATAAGAACATCCATTGAAACTTGAACGTGATGTACTAATAATTTTAAAATACCGCGAATGTTATTCATTTCTTTTTGTATATAGGTATAAACCTGTTACAAAATAATCTACTTTGACATTCTTTAATACTTAAACAATAGTAAGCAGTATAATAGTGCATTTTATTTTAAAGTCTCTAAAACAATAATATGTCTTAGAATAATATATCTTACCAAAACTTCTGTATATAATCAGTATATTGTATTGCTAAATATGTGATGAAATCTAAACATTATCGTCCAAATCATCGCAATTTGTCACTCTATACGGTCATAAGACAAGAAAAAACATTTCATTTTAAAGGGAATAATAACGTAAGTTATTTTTCTCGATATATGTCAACGTTTATCGAGAAAACTATTTTATAAGAACTATACAGTACTAACACACACAACAGTATAACATTAAACTAAATAACTTTAATATTTTTTTTAGAATCGAATATAAAAACATCGTATCAAAAATTTCAACATAGAGGTTACATCGTTCCATAGCTTATTTGGCTAAACCACCGACACGATAAGTCAGAGATGCAGGTTCGATCCCCGCTGGAACGGATTTCTGATATGATTTTAAAAAATGTTTGAATTCCCTAATGTGTAGGTAACACAAAAATAAACAATAACTTTAACATTTGTAAAGTTACGACTTTAGATTATTACGAAATAAACAGATAACACACAATTCAAATTATTTGATATTCGACATTAAAAAGAAAGATAAAAATATTATAGTAACAAAAAAAATCTTTGTATTGATTAATTATTATTAAAAATAAATTGATTATGGAATTATTTTAAGCCTACTTTGAATATGCAAATCAACTAACATCCATCAGCGATGACGCAACACTGACTCTTGTATATATGCTGAAATTTGATGGTAAACGTTATCACAGGTAAATTACAACTAGTTCGGTTAAATATCTTTGTAATCTCCCGAAACTAGACACCATACATAGTCAACAAGATTAAACACAATATATCCATATGTATTCATAATGAAAATTCGTACTAGTAGAGCTTAATGTGTAATTCTGTACATTGGTAGCTGATATAAATTCGTTTAATTTGATTAATTTGTTTTATTTGACTAACACAACAAAGAAACCAACAGACACGTAAAACAACTTTGTTGTTGTGTCTACCTACAGATATATTAATTTACAGAGAAATAAAATAAATAGAACAGAAAAATATGATTAACTTTGTACCTAAAATACTTCTTCAATAATCACACAATTTATCAAAAATATATTTCCAACTCCATTACCACGCCGGATCATATTACACTAGTTACTGTAGACACATTATTGTAACAAAGCTTTTGCCAAAATTATGTAAAACAGTCTCAAAAATATTGTGATACAGATTTAACTTAGAAATTATACAACTCCTTACTCAAATATAAGCTTATTTAAGAATAATCTACGAATCTGTGACCTCTAGCAAAGAAATAAAATAAATTATATGTGCCATATTCCCGCATATATGTTATTAAAAGAAGAAATGAAAAATGATTTATAAACTTTTGTACTCTAACACATTCCACAAATAACTTCTTACCCACGGCAAATAAGAGACAATTACTACAAATAAGTAAAACCTTCTTTGTACAATTTTGTTCGTACAACGTTTAATAAAAGCGTTGACGAAATTTTATATTCTATTTGTGAATGTATGAAATACCACATACAAAAACCTTATTACATTACCTCTTCATTATAAATATTTGAATATGTTTGAAGTTCCTATTCAAATAAAACCGCACTATATTTTAATATAGACCAGAGATGGCAATAACACATTGTCTTCTCAAATACTGGTGCCTATCCAACAACGATTAAGCTGGCAAAGCGCCAACGTCTCTGTTTTTGAAGATTCATTTTTGAATGGAGCATTTAGATTTATTTATCATTAAATACAGTACATGGTTTTTTATTTATTTATTTATTGGATAAAAGCTTGTATATTATTATTTTTACTTTAAATATACAAAACCATCTTGACAAAATTTTACTATATCTTTAAACATAATAACAAATCAATAAAGTAGAAAGATCAAATAATTTATTCTACTTTTGCAATTAAAAAAAAAATATATTTAAATACCATCCTTAAACTATTTTATTACGTGATATATTTTTGAATTGTAATAAATAAATATGGTACATCTCAAAGTTAACACTGATTAAATTTTATATAAAATTTCAAAACTCTAAGAATAAAAAATGGACTACAACTACTATTGAAGTTGGTTATTATTGTAACAGTTACTGTACTTAAACAGCATTTGAAGGCCTACAATTGAGCTCACAGATCTTTTCTATGTAAGAGAATGTCTTCTTGCTTGTACTATTTATATATACATATATATATATATATATATACCTCAGAATATTATCTAAAATATTGAACGATTTTCTTTTACCACTGAAATTAATTTTGAAACAATATTAAATAACATAGTTGTGAACGAATTTGAACCGGCATCATCATCATCATCATCATCGTCGATTAGCTTACTCGTATTATCACCTAGCCACGTCCGCACTTACAGACATTACTTCATGTTATTCTATGAAATGTAACTGTCCTAGAATGAATTTGAATAGAAATTTTCTTAATTTATGTAGATAGAAAGAATGTTTTCATGCATATATTCGTAGAACATGCTAAACGTCTAGGCACCATCTGGAAGGCTTCGTGGCAAACCATGCGAGAATAGTGTTAGTGGCTTCATTTTAGAACTGTCGCTGTCTTGGTTAACTAAAGATTTACTGCTATATATTATTACCAGTCTGTGTTATGTTTACTACAAATATTATAAAACCAAAATCGTTTATAAACCTATTATATATATTCTTTATTGCACTAAGTAAATTTTACAATAGTCATAATAATAAAGGAAGTTGGCAAGGGCGAAGTTATCTCTAAAAGAGATCTCTTCCAGTCAACCCATGGCAGTGAGTTATAATGTGAAACGCGGGGCAAAGTAGTGCAGGAATAGAGTAATAATAATAATAATAATAATAAAACATATAAAATGCATACACCACACATACATAAACATATATAAACATACACAGATACATCTAAATTCATACATACATACATACATACATACATACATATATACATACATACATCTACATACACATGTACATAAAACATAAATATAATACATATATACATCTCATACATCTGTAGTGATTTTGGAAAGCAGATAGTTCTTAAGATTGTTTTTAAAAGTGGACAGCGATGAGCTTTCTTGGATGAATTTTGGGAGATTATTCCAAAGTTTAGCGGCGTATACGGAAAATGAATTTAATCGGAAGTTGGTGTTATGCCTAGGAACTTCAAGCATTGTTGTTATGCAAGAACGTCTAGAGCGGGTGGGGGTAGGAAGCAATTTGAAACGGGATCGAAGGTAAGGAGGAGATTTTTGATCATGGAGTATGTTATAAAGGAAAGAAAGGATGTGCATATCACGGCGAAGGTGGATAGGGAGCCACTTAAGTTTAGTACGAAAGTGGGAGATACGATCATATTTGCGTAAACCAAAAATAAAGCGTATAGCAAGATTTTGTAGACGCTCCAATTTACCAAGTAGCTCCTGTGTCACATCTAAATAGCACACATCTGCATAGTCGAGAATGGGTAAAAGAAGGGATTGCGCAAGCAAAATTTTGGTTTTAAATGGTAAAAAGAATTGGAGACGCTTCAAAGAGTGAAAAGTATGGTGCATTTTTCTGCTGACCTCACTGACATGAGCTATCCAAGATAAGTTTTTGTCTATAACCAAGCCCAAGTTCCTAACTTTTTCACAGTAAGGAATAGGTGTGCCACGGTACAAAATGGGAGGAATAGCACTCCAATCGATTCGGTTTCTTAAGCGACTGCTACCGACAATTATTGCTTGTGATTTAGCTGGATTAATAAGAAGACCGAACGATTTAGCCCACAGGTCAATAGCTGAAAGGTCTTCGTTTAGAGTTTTAATAGACTCATGCAGCTCGGTCAGCTCAAAATGACGATATATTTGCAAATCATCTGCATACAGGTGGTAGGGAGAAGAAATAGCACGAGAGATATTATTAATAAATACAGAGAATAATAAGGGAGACAGTACGCCGCCTTGTGGGATACCAGCGGTGAGATCCAACCAGTCAGACGAGTTATCATCGGACGTTACTCTCTGCTGGCGTCCAGAAAGATAAGAATGAAACCAGTCAAGGACAGCAGGTGAAAAGTTAACTGCACGGAGTGAGCCAAGAAGTATGTCATAGTCAACAGAGTTGAAGGCACTACTGAAGTCCAACAAGACCATTGCAGTGAGCTTGGTGTTATCCATAGCCCAACGAATATCCTCCATGACATTCAGCAGTGCTCCAACAGTGCTGTGGGACGGACGGAAGCCAGACTGGTAAGGACATAAAAGAGAGTTGGAATTAAGGAAAGAATAAAGTTGATTGTGTACTATAGACTCAAGGACTTTGGATAATATTGGGAGGATGGAAATTGGACGATATTGAGCGGGGCCGGAGGGGTTAGCGGTCTTAGGAAGTGGAATAACAATTGCTTTCTTCCACAATTTGGGAAGACACTGCATGACAGTGAGAAATTGATAATGTGAGTGACCACAGATGCAATGTCGTCCAACACCGGAAGAACCATCTCCAAAGAGAGATTGTCACTACCTATGGCCTTCGTGGAAATGGAACGGACATACTTCTTTACTTCTTCCGCCGAAACTGGTTTAAAGGAAAACAGAGCCACGTCGGGGAGAACAACATCACCCAAGAGAGAAAAAGTAGTGTTCTTGACGCTGGAGTCTAATGTTATAGGTGGAGTAACGAAGTGTGAATTTAACAAGTCTAGATCCATTGTGCTCTGGGAATCTTCAGTGGGTTTGCCCACCCCTAGTGACCGCAGGAATCTCCAAACTTGCGTTTGGCTAAGATTCAGAAGTGTGTTGTGAATATAGCGACGTTTAGTATCCCTACACAGTCTGTTGCAGAGGTTCCGCAAAGTTTTGTATTTGCTTAAGTTTTCCGGCGTCGGAAATTTTTTATTAATAGACTTAGCTCTGTCTCGCTTAGACATGGTCTTTTTTATTGCAGGAGTTAGCCAGGGAGCTGGAGCCTGTTTCATCCTTACTGGTCTTACAGGTGCATGTATGTCATACAACTTGATCAGTTCAGTAGTCAATGATTGAACCATATAATTAATGTCATCTGCAGCAAACACCGAAGACCAGTCGATTTTCTTCACATCTTCTCTTAATCGTTCCAAATCCATTTGTTTAAAATTGCGCTGAAGGAAAATTTTGCCTCTAATTTTAGGAGGGCATACTTTGTACGTTAGATAGATTAGGTCGTGGTAAGAAAAGGGGGACGTCATTTGCCCATGAGAAAGAACAAGGTTAGGACTGGAGACAAAGGCTAAGTCGATAAGAGATGGTCTGGAGTTAGGAAAGTAGTGAGTAGGATCAGCCATCGGCAAAACGCACAGACCGACGGAAGAGGTTAGCGTATATAAATTTTGCGCTCTGGTGTCATTCTTTAACAGGCAGGTGTTAAGATCACCCATGCAGATAACGTGTTCATAATTAGGCATCAAGTTTACAAGAATATCTTCCAGGGTTGCAAAATAATTTAATTTGTCATTTGGACTGTAAGCAACACCAATAAGAATCTTTTGACGCCTAATTACAACTTTCAAGAAAAGGTATTCCAGAGCACCTAACGAATTTGAGGAAGAGCAACAAACAGTAGTGGCAGGGATGCCACCGCGAAGAAAAATACCAACGCCACCGCCACCTCGTTCCGTGCGATCATTACGAAATAACCGATACCCGGGGAGAGAACAACTAGTGGATGGAATGGAAGGCTTAAGCCAGGTTTCGGATATAAGGATTCGGATATATTAAAGAACTAAGTGTTTAAAAATGCATGTAATGTTTACAGTTTAAGACTACAATTTGCTTTTATAATTTCAAGAAAGCTTGAACATTATTATTCTGTAATACTACAACATAATTATTATACATAATAATATGATATTGGAAAAACACAAAATTGTGAAAACTTAACTTAAGTGCAAAAATTGTATGGAAGATTACACGGCATATGAACTCTTTCTCAATTATTTGGTGTATATTGGAAAAACATTGGATTCATTGGAATCGTTTCAATTTTGATTAATTTTGATATCTGCTACAGTAACACATTAGCACATTGGTTCATGGACGATAAAAGACTGAAAGAAAATAAACTGTACAAATATATATATTAATTTATATATAGTAGTGAATTCAATTGACTCTGACAGGAAAATCCTGTAGAAAACACGAACTTGATTTTCTTTCATTAGTATCTCTACAACCATGCAGAACTCATAAATTGTACACACGGCAGCATAAAAAATAGACGTATATTTATTGTTACCTCGCAACTTTGTTCAGTTTGTTGAGTCTTGTACATCCTCAAAGTATAAATATACATTAAGTTTAAAACTGAGCTTGACCGAAATGGTAGTTAAAAAGAAGTCAAAGTTTTAACATTATCTGTGAAGGCGAGAAGTGAGGGAGTTCGTGGAGAATTCTTAAATTACTACTAGAGTGTACAGAATTGCTGGGACATAGTTCCGCCATCTGGGGCTCACGACCATTGCATATTTTTTTGTAAAAACACAAAATCCATTGCATCATTGTCGTACCCTCAAACTGCTTTATAAATCAATGTACGAGTACAAAACAGAACAGAAATCTAATTTTAAAACGATTCTATTTAGTTTGTCTAAAATTATTGATCCATAAAAAAAAATTCACTCTTTTACAAATATAAAATAAAAACAGCACGAGGGCACGGGGGCACGAAGTTTTTTTTTCGCTTTATGGTAAACGTTAATAATTTATATTTTTAAAAAAATATCATGTTAACAGAGTTAAATTAAAGAATTTCTAATAAAATATATTTATTTCTGTAGAATTATTTAGTGTAAAGAGTAAATGATATTTGGGGAAAAAAAAACAAAGCTGTACATGGAATAAATAAATAAATAATTGTGTTTACTCGCAAACGAAAAAAAACCGCTTTCAATTACATAGACAAGTAATACAACGTAATTAGACGAAAAAATAGTCAAGCAAATGCGCGTTATCAAAGAGTATTCAAAAAGTAGTCATCAGATCTCGATCAAATTTAAATGAGAGCACATGAGAAGTACCAGATTTTAATTAAAGAGTAGTAAGTAAGAATCATTAAAATCAGTAAACCCAGTGAAGAGTTGTGCGGTATAATACAACGTAGGTCGACAAAATAATAGCCAAATAAATACGCATTATTAGACATAACTCGAAAAGTACTTGTCAGATCTCAATTAAATTTAAATGAGACTACATGACACGCTACACATTTCGATTTAAAAAAATCATCGAAATCGGTTCACCAAGTCAAAAGTTCTGAGTAATAATACCGGAAAAAATTGAATTGAGAACCTCCTCCTTTTTTGGATGTCAGTTAATAAAAAAAAAAAAACAAAAGTACTATACTAAGAAATGTCGAGAAAAAGTCTTGTTACGCTTTTTTAGATCTCGCTCCCATCCCGTGGTTCGCGCGTACCGCGCGATAAGGAACTTCGTTTCAAAATAAAGAGCATTTGAAATTATTTTTTGATAGCCGAAACGAGCACTAGTGCTCATCTAGATCAGGTGGTAGCGCGAATTTCAAATTAGGGCGTGATTACACTTACTGCGGCCGGAATCGCTGATTGATTTTACGTTTATGCACGTTGCAGATGCAATTATCTGAATAGCCGAGCAGCATGTGTAAAATTATAGAATTTGTTTCCGTACTATTTTAATGTATATGTGCAACGAAAAATAATTGAAAAAAAAACACATGAGAGTCTGAATCAGGACGAGAGTTCTAATTAAAATTAAAAATGAAATATTTTTCAGTCCACATTACTCTTAATATCCTATCACTATGTAACAAGATAAGTACACTCTACAAAAAAACTCTAGAAAAATAAGTATACTCTAGCACGTATAAAAAATGTCACTAACGCACGAAAAACTTGTTTCTATACTTTGCGGAATAGTCCCGAGTTTTATCCCCATAAAAAGATAACTTTTTACACCACTATCGCAAACATGTACTTACATATTCTCATTAAGATAATCGGTCGCACCAAGGATACAGTCTAACTAATTGAAATTCACGGTGATAGTAATACTTTGGTAAATTACTATGTATGTACATTGTTTTAGCTTAAAATCGTTACATAAGCTCAATAACACAAATGAACCTAATCGGTCGGTGGACTCATTCTAGAATTTTATACAGTAGGATGACTTTTAATAATTGAAATTTTTTTATTGACTAGTCTAGTATCTATGAATTTACAAGTACTACTGCCTTAAAAAGTGTTTATTCTTCATTTTTTGTTCGTTGTTTGTTTTGTGTTTGTTGTAGTGTTTGTTCTTGATTGAATTTTGATTAATTGAAGCCTATAGTAGAACATATAACAAATTATTAGAATAAAACTAAATAAATTCCAGTGACCGTTATAAAAATAATAATCACCTTAAGTTTGAGGGAAAATACATTTAATTCTGTAATTTGAATTAGTTTCAACAATCGTTAACAACTTAAAAAGGGTAAAATCTATTTGGAAACACGCTGTATTAGTCCTTCAGTTGTTGACAGAGTTCGAAATTAAAGCAAAGTTAGTTCGCTGCGGGTTTCAGACACGACTAGCCACTCGATCGGTGAACCACCGCAGGCAAGTTCAACTAGGATTGTGAGTCAGGTACGTACTGAAGTTACACTAAAGTAGCATTGGGTACATTTACACAAAATTTTCAACATCTGTGCTTTTCTGTTGATACCAAAGTCAAATTAAGCTTATACAAAATACGTTAATGGCAGTTTATTTAAAAAATATATACAAGTAAATAAAATTGGAGTGTCAAATGTGGACAAAGTTGTGGGTACAGCTAGTGTACATATATTAGAAAGAAGAATTTTGCTCATCTTCAAGTAAGTGGAGTATTAAATGTATATTTATGACTGCTTCCGTTTTTAATAGACTCCAAAAGAAGTTTATTTGAGAACAAAAATAACACTACTAGCGTTTAGCATGTTCGTCCAACAGATTTTAAGTTCAACAGTTGAGATGATTGATGAAGTCTAAGAATTTTGCGATTGATTTCTTACGATCTTATCAATTAAATAGAATTTTGAAGTAGGTTTTGTACCAATTGTGTCAAAAATCTATATCTAGATATGCAAATTTTTGAATAGCTGCTATACTAACTGACTTCGTTCTGTCAAAAGTTTCAATCTTAAGGATCATAAAAAAATGTAAATTAGCCGAATTAGTCCAGCCATTTTCGAGTTATGTGTTTAGCAACATTCATTTTTATTTATATAGATAAATACAATTTAAACGTCTGTCTATGATTTCAAATAACAGTGTTTTTCAAGTACATTTAAACTATTTACACGATACTAAAACACAACCAGACGATTTTAAAAATTTTGTCTGTCTGTCTTTCTTTTTGTCCAGACTAATCTTCGGAACGGCTGAACCAATTATTACGGGATGTTCACTAGAACATAGAGGAGGTTGTGGATCAATATTAAGGATTTTAGGAGCACTTTGTTTGCAGAAAAAACCGTGTTTACCGACCAGAATAAAACCCCTGGATAACGCCCGGATAAAACCGCGGGGCACAGCAAATAAATAAAAATGTAATAATAACACAATAAGCTGAAAATATTTGGCGCGAACTTGGGGAGGCCTATGTCCAGCAGTGGACTGCAATAGGCTGAGCTGATGAAGCTGAAAATGATTTTAATAAAATGTTTACAAAAAAAATATTTTCATAAATGTTCACGTTATCGCTTAAAAGCAATATCTATTGAAGTAAAAGTTTATGAATAAAAAATATTTCAGTTCAGTTCGTATACAACAAACAAGATGTTTTTTTTTATTTTTTTATGTAGTATTTAATAAGTATACAATATGTAATATATAATAAGTAAGTTAATATTTATTCGTTTATATATTCTTTATTGCACTTTAAAAAAAATCATACAGTGTGTAATATCTTAATGAATTATTTTAATAGCCGATGGCGTATATATAAACACTAGCTGTGCCCGCGGCTTCGCCCGCGTTGAAATCAGTGTGTCACAAAGTTTTCCCGGCAAACTTCCAGTGAAACTCTCATCAAAATCGGCTTAGCCGTTCAGTAGATTTTGAGGAAATCGATCACATACACTTTTTGGGACTTTGTTTTATAATACACCAACTTTTGCCCGCGACTACGACTACGATCAAGATGTTTAACGCAAATTATTTTTTTATTTCAGTCACTTGAAATGCTTATCACGCTGAGTAACTTTTGAAAAGGCACAGGTAGTATAATTTAATAGTTATTTTTATAAAACCTCTCTATACACCACATTTTTAGTTTTATTTTCAGGCTGCAGTATAAATAACCTATCAGGCGAACTTATAGCTACTGTATATGTCTCATACAAACAATCAACCCCAATTAAACCCCCTTAGCGGTGGAATATCGCAAAATCCGTTCTTAGCGGACGTCTACTAACTATAATCTACCTCCCTGCTAAATTTCTTCTTTGTCCATCCTAGATGGATGGATCATCCAGCGGTTTTTGAGTTCTCGTGATGAGTGAGTCAGTGACACTTCTATTATATATATATATAAAAACTGAAAGGTCACTCATCACGACATCTCCGAGACTATAACACCTACAAACTTGAAATTTGGCAGGTAGGCTCCTTATAGGACGTAGACATCCTCTAAGAACGGATTTTGCAAAATTCGACCCTTAAATATTTTTATGTTAAATATTTTAATTTCGATTTGTTTTCTAAAAATACATTATTTGGACACCTTTTGCACCATCTATAGAATATAAATTTCAAATTTCAAGTCTCTTACTACAAAAACATAGGACTTTCATAAAAACTTCCAACCCCCGTTTTACACCCTTAGGGGTCGAGTTTCGTAAAATTTCCTCCTTAGGGGATGTCTACGTCCTATAAGAAACCTACCTGCCAATCATTACAGCCTATACAGTCCACTGCTGGTCACAGGCCTCCACAAGTTCTGTTCTTATTCTGTTCTATTCTATTCTATTCTGTTCTATTCTGTTCTATTCTGTTCTATGCTGTTCTATTCTTTTCTATTCTGTTCTGTTCTATTCTGTTCTGTTCTTATTCTGTTCTATTCTATTCTGTTTTGTTCTGTTCTATTCTATTTTGTTCTCTACTCTGTTTAGTTTTGTTCTGTTCTGTTTTTTTCTGTTCTCTACTATTCTGTTCTGTTCTATTCTGTTCATTTCTGTTCTGTTCTGTTCTTAGTCTATTCTGTTTTGTTCTGTGCTATTCTGTTCTGTCCTTATTCTGTTCTATTCTATTCTGTTCTGTTCTTATTCTGTTCTATTCTGTTCTGTTCTCATTCTGTTCTGTTCTTATTCTGTTCTATTCTGTTCTGTTCTGTTCTATTCTGTTCTGTTCTATGCTGTTCTCTTCTGTTCTATTCTGTACTATTCTGTTCTATTCTATTCTCTACTGTTCTTATTCTGTTCTATTCTGTTCTGTTCTATGCTGTTCTATTCTGTTCTATTCTGTTATGTTCTTATTCTATTCTCGTCTGTTCTGTTCTGTTCTTATTCTATTTTATTTTGTTTTGTTCTGTTCTATTCTGTTCTGTCCTTATTCTGTTCTATTTTATTCTGTTCTGTTCTTATTCTGTTCTATTCTGTTCTGTTCTATTCTATTCTGTTCTGTTCTTATTCTATTCTATTATGTTCTATTCTGTTCTGTTCTAATCTATGCTATTCTGTTCTGTTCTTATTCTGGCCTATTATGTTCTATTCTGTTCTGTTCTTATTCTGTTCTATTATGTTCTATTCTGTTCTGTTCTTATTTTGTTCTATTCTGTTCTGTTCTATGTTGTTCTATCCTGTTCTGTTCTATTCTGTTCTGTTCTTATTCTGTTCTATTCTGTTCTGTTCTTATTCTGTTCTATTCTATTCTATTCTGTTCTATTCTTTTCTATTCTGTTCTATTCTGTTCTATTCTGTTCTGTTCTGTTCTTATTCTATTCTGTTCTTTTCTATTCTATTCTGTTCTGTTCTTTTTCTGTTCTATTCTATTCTGTTCTGTTCTGTTCTATTCTATTTTGTTCTCTACTCTGTTTAGTTTTATTCTGTTTTTTTCTGTTCTCTACTATTCTGTTCTGTTTTGTTCTGTTCTATTCTGTTCTGTCCTTAATCTGTTCTATTCTATTCTGTTCCGTTCTTATTCTGTTCTATTCTGTTCTGTTCTATTCTGTTCTGTTCTATGCTGTTCTATTCTGTTCTGTTCTATTATGTTCTGTTCTTATTCTGTTCTATTCTGTTCTGTTCTTATTCTGTTCTATTCTGTTCTTTCTTTTTCTATTCTGTTTTGTTCTGTTCTATTCTGTTCTTTTTCTGTTCTATTCCATTCTGTTCTGTTCTATTCTGTTCTGTTCTTATTCTGTTCTATTCTATTCTGTTCTATTCTATTCTGTTCTATTCTATTCTATTCTGTTCTGTTCTATTCTATTTTGTTCTTTATTCTGTTTAGTTTTGTTCAAATTTCAAGGCTCTTACTTCAAAAACATAGGACTTTCATACAAACTACCAACCCCCGTTTTATCCCCTTAGGGGTCGAATTTCGTAAAATCCGTTCTTAGCAAATGTCTACGATCTATAAGGAGCCTACCTGCTAAATTTCAAGTTTATAGGTGTTACAGTTTCGGAGATTTCGTGATGAGTGAGTCAACCTACCATCCCCCGTTTTACCCCAAAAGGGAGTTGATTTCTAAAGATAAATTATTTGAACACCTTCTCATCTTATATAGAGCATACATTTTAATTTTCAAGTCCCTTACTTCAAAAACATAGAACTTTTATACAAACTTCCGACCCCCGTTTTACCCTCTTAAGGGTCGAGTTTCGTAAAATCCGTTCTTAGCGGATGTCGACGTTCTATAAGGAGTCTACCTGCCAAATTTCAAGTTCGTAGGTGTTATAGTTTCGGAGATTTCGTGATGAGTGACCTTTCGCTTTTATATATGTATAGATTATTGAAAATAGTTTCGTATACTTTAGAATCTACCTCTTGAATTGTTGAAAGATTGCTATTAAGAAGTCTTGTCATAATCACAAGAGAATCTTATAAATTTTCCATTAAATAACATTTAAGGGCTTTGTGTTTCTCGTTGTTCCACTGTCTAAAAGCGTGTTCTTTATTACTCAAAACTTGTTAATATTCACTGACAGTGCTCATTAAACTTCAGGTCACATGCTAGCTCGTTAGCTTGAAAAACTTATTATAAAGTATATACATATATATTTTAACATATATTTATTTATATATTATAAAATATACAACTTTAAAATATGAATATAGTAATTTATATATTGTTCCTAACAAACTATCGAATATTCAATTAATTTTAGTGGTGATTACGAATTACTTTTTTAACTTAACAGTCTTGTCTTAGAATAAACCTAATAGAAAATACTTATCGTTCAATTATAACTTAATAGTCTAAAAAATATCTTCTCGTTTCCCATTACGAAAAAGGATTAGGGCTTAACGTCCCAAGCTGCTTCTCAATCGAAGAACGCATTTTTAGCTCCTCTGATACTGTTAATATTCAAAGGCACCCATCACTGAACTTTAGGTGACATGCTTGCTCGTTAGGTTTTAAATTAATATTTATTATTATAAATAATGGCTCAACTTTCTTTTAAATGCGTTAAAATGAAAATTATTCTCTAATAATTCACGTCTATGAAATAAGATTGGAATATACTATAATATCATAGAGATCTGTAACATGTGTTCCTTTTTTTCTTTCTGAAATTTGTTAATATCATTATTTTATTATCTTACATCATTATATTTCCATTGTAACTCCTATAAAAGTTCTTAAAATCTGCTGACCTGTAAAGAATACCTGCGCCAATATATTCCGCTTTTTAATTATAACTAAATATGTAAACTAAGTATTTAGTTGTGATATAAAAATAAAAAAATGTCATTAATATTTATAAATTACTAGTTGTGCCCGCGACTTCGTTCGCGTGGAATTTAACAAAAAAGTTATTGTTCAGTTCACAGGGTTAGAGGCGGATAGCTGAAGTAATAAGGAGTAGCCTAAGTTACTCCTTATTACTTTAGCTATCCACCAGTGAAAGTCCCGTGAAAATAGGTCCAGCCGTTTCAGAGATTAGCCGGAACACACAGACAGACAGACCAAAATTATAAAAAATGTTATTTTGGTATACATATGTACCATGTATACGTCCATATGCATTTAGTAAAAAGCGGTTATTCCAAAATTACAAACAGACTCTCCAATTTTATTTATTTGTAATCTGAAATTAAAATCATAGACTTGAATAAAGCCGTTTAAAAATGTTATGCTTGCTTGCTATATACTCGTTGTAGGTACATACAAGCTGTCATTTAAATGTGTATATAATATACGTCCCACATCAAAGCACAAACGTTAAGCCAGTTGTCAACTCATAGAAACCAACCACTGCATTGGTGTAATATTAACGCTGTAATCTCAATTGATTGACGTACTCGTATATTAAAGCATATATAGGCTGGAAATAGTTTAATGAAAAAATACCTTTTAATACGGTTCAATAGCATATTTCTGTAATAGCAAAAATATATTAATAATATATTTTGATTTATTTATCGTTTTTCGGATAAATGTCGTGATACGTCTGTACATATGTAACGTTTACGTATATTAAGCTAGTTTTATATTAGTGTATTTTTATGTAAAAAGCATTATAAATTAAATCTGGTATGAAGACAAAGTGATCAACAGAAACCAAAACATAAACGAGACAAAAAATTTAAACTATTTCTTTAAAAAATCCATATAACATTGTCCTTTATTTAATTTTATTTTAAACATATTGTTTAATTTTATTTAAAACATTAGCTATATACACACAAAATATTGCTACAAAAACTTGTTGTGTGGTTACGGCAATGAAAAATATAGCCACCCCCTCTATTTCTTTGGGTGTCGTAAAAAAAAGAACATAAAAAACAACATACTGCTAAATATTACAGTAATTATATCTATATAAAAAAATTGTACAAGTATATGACTGGCGAGACGTTACGAAAATTAGTCACTATAACTAAATAACATATACTTTTACATGCTTACACAATGAAATGGCAAAACGGTAGGCATATATACTGAAACAAAATTATTATTATACCATATGTAAAATTTAGGCTGTGTGGTTTCGGCAGCAAAGAATATAGCCACCCCCTCTCTTCCTGTGGGTGTCATAAGATGCGACTAAGGGATAACACTGTTCCACTACCACCTTGAAAAACTTGAAAAAGCCGACCGATGGCGGGATAACTATCAAACTACTGGCCTTGAAATACACAGGTCTTCGGTGCGACAAAGCCAGATCTGCGGTCACCAATCCGCCTGCCCCGCGTGGTGACTATGAGCAACACACAAGAGTTCACGCTATTTTTAGCGCGAACTTGTGTAGGCCTATGTCCAGCAGTGGATTGCGATAGGCTTAAGTGTCAAAGTAGGTGTGATTTCTACAAAAATTTCAAACAACTATTACGTTTATAACATTAGTTAAGATTTTATTTTCCAAATAAATAAAAGATAATAAGCACAAAACTTGCAGATCTGAATTTAATAAAACGTCCACGTATCGGTGTTTTATTGAGGAATAGAATGTTTGAATGAGGACCTAAATTTTATTAGAGAACAATAAACGAAATAACGCAATAAATCTTAGATGTTATTTAACAAATATAAAACAGAGCTGTAATTGCAAAGGATACAACCGCTTAACCGATTGCGATACCAGCGAAACAATAAATGTACAGATTTACAACGTAATAAAAGCATTGATTGTTTTTCTCATTTTATTACTCTTTCAACGAACAATGCATATTTTCTTTATTATCGGAATAATGTTAAATCTTAATTTATTAAGTTACGTTTTCAATACAGTTCGTATTCAAAACTTTACTTAATCGTTTAAGTTGACGTTCACTTTTCTATTAGTGAAAGTCACGTCTTGATCATGTTGTATTCTTAGTATTTGTTTCGTGTAGATAAGAAATACGTCATTTGCTTTACAAAAAGGTGAATTATTTCCTTTTATTTTAGAAAAATATGCATTAAATCATATCCCATCTTTAAATTTCATTATTGTGTGAAAGAATTGTTAGTAACTACCGTTTAACTAGACAATATTAAACTGATTTTAATAATTTGTTTGTTATTGAAAGTTAAGATTATTTATTTGATAAATTTCATTAAAACAAATATTACAAAATTGTAAACTATAAAAGTTTTCGATGATTAATTATTTGACTACAAAAAAGAAGGAGGCTTCAAGTCGATTGTACTTTTTGTTCAATTTACATCGACAAGTATTGTACTCATACAATACAAATTATTAGAGCTAACTAAAAAACTAGAAGTTAGGTGACATTTATATTTAAATGGAACCACATAACATGAATTTTCGAATATAAAAAGGATAATCACATAAAAAAAGTACATTCGAATTGAGAACCTTCTTCTTTATGAAGTCGGTAGAATTTGTTAACCCTTAATTAGGCGCATGGGGTCACGGACATTTCAAATTGAAAAATATATATCTTTGAGAGATTTGAGCGCAACCACGCTCACTCTAGCTTCCTAACTTCCCTCAGGGTACGCAAATTAGTCGCTTCCAGAACATATACGCATATGCACTGGTCGCTTTTCTCTAGAGCGCTGACCCCATGCGACCACTTACGTGATTTTTTTTCACGGAGGTAAGTTTTTATTTTTATGTTTTTACTTCGTTTATATTCGTAAATTGGTAATTTTTTATATTAATATATATGTATTTATATACCGGCTATTTAATTTACCTATTTTTGTGTTTATTTGCACAGACTTTTCTTTTATTTTCAGTTTATTGATTTTTAAAGTGGCTAATGATAGGCAGTTATTGGAATGGCTGGAGGTGTCCGACGATGCGCAAGATGTTGCTAGTTCTGCTTCGGAAGACAAATTAGTAAACGGGAACGCTGTGAATAGTTCCCATGATTCTGGTAGTAAAATTGAAGAGTTCGCAGATAGTCAAGTTATATCATCTGAATAGTCGGTGGCAAAAGTGATGTCGATTGCAATGAACAACTTTGCACTAGTTATAATTTTGGAAGAGAAGTAGAAATCTGGCTATATTATGTCATCTTCTAAAGTTATCTGGCATCAACGCATTTGTCATACTCAGATTGAATGCTAATAAGAATATTACACATACAAGACAGATTTTTTTTTAAATTGGCAGCAGCACTTGTAGAAAGTCACTAAAAGCATCCTATTAGCAGCTTTCTGTCCCTGCGTCTACAAAAAATGGCTCCGTGAAGCACATGATATGAAAAAGACGGTGCATCAGTCAATATCTAAGCGCGGACGTTGCTCCTCGTTGTGTCCTAGGAAGAATGACAAAAAAGTGCCAACCAAATGTCATAAGTGTTGTAAATTTGTTTCTCAACAACACTTTAGAGTATACTGCGTCGATTGCAGATAAAAATAATCGCCTAATGTGACTGATTATTTTCTTTTTAAAAAGCGAATCGGCTAAGCCAAAAATTATGTAGTTTTAGAAGTAGTTAGAAGTTTGTCATTTTTTGTTTAAAGGGGTTGTTTCAAATTTATATGGAGCCTGGGCTAGGTATTTGTACAGTATTTTAAAATGTTCAGGTTCATGAAATAGTAATTATTTCTTCATTATTTCTCATTAAAAGGCCTTTTTTACGAGGTAGTTTTTATTTTAAGAATTAAAATCGCAACCACTTGGCATACTTTTTGACAATGACATGTACACAAATGTCATGATGACATTTTACATAATTATAAATAACTAAAACAATTGGTACCTACGCATCCAACAACAAGTCGATTCTGAGGAGACCTGTGTCTAGTAATGGGTTGTGAAAAGGGGCTGAGACGGATATTTCAATGTCTTATTTATTTAAATAGTGACATTTCATCTAACATAGATAACAAAAATACATAGATAGATGGCGTGGATGCACTTCGAGAGTTACCATTTTACGTATGTACCCAATTATCAATTTTATAAACTACCTCTAAATCACTGTAAAACTACTTCAATGCATATTTTATTTTAATTTCTATGATTTTATACTATTTTTTCGAATACTGTACAAAGACCTGGCCCAAAATGAAACAACCCCTTTTAAGTCAGAGCTATATTTGTGTTTATGAAAGTTAAAGATAATAAAGAACACTAATATTTTATATAATCTAATCTTTGTTTTATTTATTTCATACACTCCTTTTTCAATCTTGTTTTTGGGGTCACTCGAGACCCCATGCGACTAATTGTGTGATTTTCTTAATGCGCCTAATTAAGGGTTAAATATTTTGTCGTGTAATAATAAAAATTGACAAAAGAAATATGTTTTATATTGGTTTATTTATTTATCAGTGAGTACAAAAGTGAACGCGCGTGTAACTGTAATCTATACGTACGATAAAAAAAAATTTGAAAGAAAATAATTGTGTTTGCTCGCAAACGAAAAAAAACCGACTTCAATTACATCGACGAGTAGTACAATGTAGATCGACGAAAAAATAGTCAAGTAACTGCGCGTTATCAAAGATTACTCAAAAAGTAGTTATCAGATCTCAATAAAATTTATATGTGACCACATGACAAACACCAGCTGTCGATTAAATTAAAAATTATTAAAATCGGTACATCCAGGTAAAAGTTATTGCGGATTTTCAAGAAGTTCTCTCGATTTCTCTAGGATCCCATCATCAGATCCTGGTTTCCTTATCATGGTACCAAACCAGGGATATCCCCTTTCCAACAAAAAAAGAATTATCAAAATCGGTACACCCAGTAAAAAGTTATTGCGGATTTGCAAGAATTTCCATTAATTTCTCTGTGATCCCATCATCAGATCCTGGTTTCCTTATCATGGTACTAAACTTGGGATATCTTCTTTCCAACAAAAAAAAGAATTATCAAAATCGGTATATCCAGTAGAAAGTTATGTGGTATATTACAACGTAGGTCGACGAAAACAGCGTCAAGTAAAAACGCATTATTAGATATAGCTCGAAAAGTAGTTATTAGATCTCAAATAAATTGAAATGGGACCAATTGGCACACACCATCTTTCGATTAAAAGAAAATTTGTCGAAATCGCTCCACCCAGTCAAAAGTTCTGATGTAACATACTTAAAAAAAAATACAGTCGAATTGAGAACCTTCTCCTTTTTTGGAAGTCGGTTAAAAACAATGATTTTTTTTTCAACTTCTTTGTTGTATCATAGTTTCATAGGATCTCGCACACTTTTATATTAAAAGCGTCCACCGATTTTCAAATTTAAGTAATTTTAGAGAAAAAATAATAATAGCAGCCCAGCAAGTTTCGAGGTATATAATTATAATAAATAAATATGAAAAGCAAAATTTATAGCAAAGTATAAGATAAAATATAAATTGTCTTTACAACAGAACAGTATCGTCGCAAAACTCAGGACAATTAAACAGACTTGGATTCAAAAGATTTCCAGTATCACTTCATCTGTACTTCCCCGAAGGCAATGAAAGGATATAAAAAAGGTTCCTCAAAATATCATTTCATTTGATCGCACCAAGTAATGTTGGTCGATGTGTATAAAGCAGAAAATATGCGCCCGCTTGTGTTTTGTTTTAGCGCTTATAAAGCGGGCTGCCTTTATGGTTTATAGCTTAATAATAAAGACCGTAAAACCCTACGGACCCTTGTCGGGGAGCTACTCTGCTTTACAATTGAGTCATTGCTATTGAGACCTTCAGACTCCCACTTGTCTTGTATAATTTTATCTTAATAATTGATCGGTGAAGTTACATAAGTTTTTAAAACTACTTACTATCCAATGTAGAACTTGATGTTAAGATAATTGTGTTTGCTAGCAAACGAAAAAACCGACTTCAATTACTTTAAGGTTAGTCGTCACTACGATTTTCAAAGGATCTCCTCGATTTCTTTGGGATACCATTATCAGATCCTCGTTTCCTTATCACGGTACCGACCTTGTGATATATCCTTTAAAAAAGAAAAAGAACTATCAAAATCGGTTCATAAGCGACGAAGTTATCCGCGAACATATAACATATAAACAATTTTTTAATATTATATCAAAAATCGACCGTTCCAGCGGGATCGAACCTGCATCTCCGACATACCGTGTCGGTGCTTTAGCCAATTAAGCTATGGAACGATGTACTCGCTAGACCGAATATCGTAATAATATTTTTTTTTTTTTTTTTTATGTCACCAGGTCGGCAAACAAGCGTACGGCTCACCTGATGGTAAGCGATTACCGTAGCTTATAGACGCCTGCAACAGCAGAAGCATCGCAAGCGCGTTGCCGACCCAATCCCCAATCTCTGGGATCTCTCCCAGGAGCTCTGGTCACCTTACTCACCAACAGGAACACAATACTGCTTGAAAACAGTATTATTTTGCTGTGATCTTCTGTAAGGTCGAGGTACTACCCCAGTCGGGCTGCTCCATATTTTGAGCAGGAAATTCCTGCTGTGCCCTACCTCAGTTAAATATAATATAATCGTAAGAATATATATATATATATATATATATATATATATATATATATATATATATACATATATAGATTGAGAAACATCCTCCTTTTTTGAAGTCGGTTAAAAATATAACCAAACGTTTTAGAAACTACGGAAATAACAGTTATAGTGGTCCCGAAAGTTTTGGGATGGAATGATAAGTTTGTAACAAAATCAATGATTTCATTTGTATTACATTAATTAAAAATTTCATTTAAGGATCGAGTTCTGTATTTGATGTTTTTCTAAATTAAATATGAGAACATTACAAATTTAAGACCACGTACGCATTGCAGTGGATTAGCTTTTATGTGAATACCTTTAACCAGTTCATGTAAGTTCGTAATTAGATTAATTATTAAATTAGATTTGTGCAAAAATATTTCAAATAGAAATATCAAAAATTAATTAAAACAACTTTATTAAGATATTTTGAACTAATAATTTACTAAATTTGTATTTTATCGTGTTTTTGTGTTTATTTGTAACATTACAAATGATTTCGTATTTTTGTTAATATTTTAAGTATTGAAAAAGAAGTCGAACATTGTCTGTGACCCTTAATAAATAATGAATACACACTCATTATTTATTAATTAGACTATGATAACACAGGTTGAACCTTAGTGGTTTTTTGTAGCTATTTTTTATTATTTCATGTATTGTTATTTTATAAACGACTAGCTGTGTCTGCGACTTCGTCCGCGTGGAATTTGATAAAAAAACATTGTTCAGTTCGCAGAGTTGCTAAATAAATAAATTTTTAAAATAAAAGTAGCCTAATTTACTACCTACTCCTGCCTACTCCTTATTACATGAGCTATCTGTCAGTAAAAGTTTTGTCAAAATCCGTCCAGCCGTTTCAGAGATTAGTCGGAACAAACAGAGAGACAAAAATTGTAAAAAATGTTATTTTGGTATATGTACTGTGTATACATCCATATGTATTTAGTAAAAAGCGGTTATTTTAATAATACAAAAACACACTCCAATTATATTTATTAGTATAGATAATTTAAAAAAAATCATTAAGTAAAGGTGGCATTAGTATCAATTTGACACAAGTGTTCCTAATAACAATAATATGAAAACATGTTTCAATCATTTTATGTGTACCTATTACTGTGTAATTAATACGAATTTTAAAAACGGAAAAATTTAACATTAATTTTAAATATAACGTATTTCTTTAGCTCGTATTCAAAATAATTAATAATTTTGTTTTACGTCATATGTTGTGCACGCTTATGTACAACCAGATGTCTGGTTCTGAAAAGCACGTTGCCTAATACCACACCCACGTTATTTTAAGGATAGGTCTGAACAAAGCAGATTTCACGCCAGTTAAACTTTAGTACGGAACTTGTTTACAAAATCCTTAAGATAACATAATGCATAATAATAAATATATATAAAGAAATGATAAGTAAAAGTTGAGCTTGAGTTAAGAGAACGCTATATAAGGCATCAGTTATTACTTAAGTTACGTTTTATTTTTGGATTTAACTTTAAGTGTCTCATTAAATATGTAATAAAAGCAAGATTATTCAAATGACATACCAGTAATATTATGAGCAGTCAGTCAAAGCTCGGTATCACCCGACCACAACTTACAGAGGTCTGACACAAATTACAAACTAATCATAGTCCACCAATTGGGTCGCTCGGAAGAGGTTAATTTTCCCAATCTCGCCATGGCGTTAAGGGCCTCTAGAAGATTTTAGTGTAGAAATGGCACTAATTCATACTAATTTTATAAATCTAAAGTGTTTGTTTGGTTAAACGTGCAAATCTCAGGAACTACTGGTTGGTATTGAAATTGTCTTTAGTGTTAAATAAGACCCTCATAGATTCGTTAACAAACGGATTGTTTAGGAACCGTCCGAACCGTCCGCTTCTCCCTTTCCATATACTTACATACAGACAACGTTTCTGCTTGTACTGTGTAGGCAAAGCCACGGGTGAATGCAATACAATATAATTCAACTGTATGTTTTTGTTTACGTTTTTTTAATAAATTAATTCAGGCGGATGTTGTTATTTTTAATTAAAAAGTCCATTTTTGTTTTTGTCCGTAACAAATGCATGTACTCGTCACGTAAATGTAGTTTATTTTTAGCACATAAATGAAAAGATTTCAAACTAATTGATTTCTATATATTATTTACAAGATCTTTTATTAACCAGTGCAAATTATAACTTAAATGTTTTTATTTTAGGCTTAATTAGGTTTTACTAGCATTACACTTGTTTAATTTAATAATTTAAAATATACAAAAGAGACTTTACGATCAGTAGCTGGTTGTTACTGGTATACCAAATATATAAGTTTAAAAAAAGATAAGAAATTACAAAAATCGTATGTTTTGACTTGACATTGACATTGACAATATCTCTCTTTCTATATACTCCAAATTTATTTCATATCTTAATCCATTTCACTTCTAAAGTAACCTTTGTTCTCAGGTTCAGCTGTAACTGCCAGCCCGCCAATTAGCTTTTACTGCGCTTGTGGTCCGATAACTATTCTACGAGACTTATCTATCGAGAACTAGTATTACGCCCTACTAAACGTTAGCCCGAAGTCTTCGCACTTTAGCACTGTAATTGATTTGAGCGCCTTCGAGAAGTAAGGAAAGATTAGGATAATACTTACTTTTCTGCAGAAACGAATAATACTTTTATGTAAAACCATGACCCAATCTGTATATTTTTAAGTCAAATAATTTGATACATTATTTTTTAATAATAAGTTATTATACAACTAATTTAAATACTACCTTTAAATAACCAGTTTCTGAGCAAAAGTATCTTCTTCTGTAAAGGAGAAGCAAGATTAACTTTTCTTTTCATGACATGAATTTTGAAACGAAAGCTCACTGCTGGACATAGGTCTTCCCAAATTAGACCCAAACATTCCAGTTTTCCGTAATTCTCATCCAGACTCCACCACTAGCTTTATGTAGATCGTCAATCCAGCGGGCCGGAGGGTAACCCACAACACTACGTTTACCAACACGCGGTCTCCACTTTGGTACACGTCTCCTCCAATGGCCACTGGTCTTGCGACACTGGTGACCAGCGCACTGTCACTTCAACTTGCTAATTGTATGAGCTATATCGGTTACTTTCGTTCTCTCGCAGATAGTCTCATTTCTTATTATTCCTTTATCCTATCTTAGATAGAGACCCCAAACGAAGCCCATTCCATTCTACAGTAATCGCTTCAACCTGTAATATCCCACTACTGGGCATAGGCCTCTTTCCCCATGTGGGAGAAGGATCAGAGCTTAATTCACCACGCTGCTCCAATGCGGGTTGGCGGATATATTCCCTACTATGAGTAGCATCGCTATCAGGTATACATGATAACAACCGGGACCGACGGCTTAACGTGCTCTCCGAGGCACGGTGGGGAGATCCACAAGGACTGCATAAACACCCAGACCACGGCAAACACCTGTATGGTCAATACAAATGTTTGTCATGTGCGAGGATCGAACCCGCAACCGTCAGCGCAACAGATACAATCCATGGCTGCACAGTGAGCGACTTGAAACTTGTAGACAATTCTTTCCTCGGTGTCCAGTCTAGGCACCGTATGTTAAAACAAGCAGGGTGAATTGCTTGAACACTTTCGTTTTCAATCTTCGAAGTGAGGACTCGACGAAGCCTGCCAAACGATGTCCAACCTAAGCGGATCCTCCCATCAGCTTCCTTCTCGAAATTGATTCGGGCTAGTTGAATGTTGTGGCCTAGGTAGACATCATTTTGATAGATAAAAACAGATACAATCCATGGCTGCACAGTGACCGACTTGAAACTTGTAGACAATTCTTTCCTCAGCGTCCAGTCTCGGCACCGTATGTTAAACCAAGCAGGATGAATTGCTTGAACACTTTCGTTTTCAATCTTCGAAGTGAGGACTCGACGAAGCCTGCAAAACGATGTCCAACCTAAGCGAATCCTCCCATCAGCTTCCTTCTCGAAATTGATTCGGGCTAGTTGAATGTTGTGGCCTAGGTAGACATCATTTTGAAAAACTTCGAGAAGGGTACTATCAATCGATACCATTCTGAGTATGACTTGGTTGTTAAAAATAACTTTTTCCAAATTCATACGGTGACTGATTCGTCGGGACTCATGTAGGCCGCTCAGCGTTAAGCCTAGCTCTTCCAAAGACTCCGCAAAGAAGTCTATCGTCAGCGAAACGAAGGCAAAAGATGTATCTGCCTTTGACGTTGAGGTCTCGTCAATCCAAGGTCTTAAAGACATCTTCAGTCAGGCGAGAGCAAACGGTTTTGCCATCCGCTGTTTTGAGTTTCGCTAGAAGGCTTCCCCCAATGGTCTTTGGACCCCGTATTTTGCTCTATAACAGTAGTAATGTATTTTATATTTGAGCAGCGGAAATCCCTGCGTACAAGTTTCTGTTACCTCTTAGAAATAGCCCTTTGATCTGGTGAAACCGCTTAAGGGGCGGGCATTTCACGCCTCCGCCGCATCAGATTCGAAGCTTCGGGAGAAAAATTGGTCTGCTTCATTGATGTCATCGGCGGAAATTGTCTGCAAGTCAGTGTACACACCATCTTCACCTCGTAGTCGGTTATCTCGTCCACATCGCTAGTGCTTTCCAGCGAATGAAATCGATTTTAGAGTTCCGGTTGGAACTGTTCGAAGCTACGTAGTATTTGGGGTAGCCACATAGCATAGGTTGGAGAGTAAATTTCATCAAACTGGCCCACTCTTTTCATTTCTTCAGATGGCCTTGCTATTGCGAGGCCGGTGATGGCTGCCAGTGTTAAGCTTATTAACCTCTGAGACATCTCTGGACATTTTATCCGGTATGATGAAATCTATCTTGTTTCTCGTCACAGTAAAGTAAGTTCTTGTCAGTAAGTTTAAGTATAAGGCACGCTACGCAGGTCGCCACACTGCTGACTTCCACAACGTTGCTAGTGAGAGTTTTTTGGACCAAAAAACCGAAGGAACAAGTGCCCGAAGTCCACGATCCTCGCCTTCTCTTCAGACTTTAAATAATCCCAGTATGATCCACTTAATATTACTTAGTTCCACATCTAGTTCGGTGAGGTGATGGTCCAACTGTACAGTGCGTCCGTTAAAATATATAGTTCAAATTAATTTTTTTTATTATCTTTTTATCTTTTATATAAACTTATTAATATTTTAAAGCTAATATTGTCATTAACTTAAATGTGCACATAAAAAGCTTTTTTTTTACTTTACCTTTAAAGAAACTTCTTTGAGTTTTTTTAATTTTTGTACGTAAACCAATTTATTTCATTTTGATCCCCCTGTAACCACTTTCAAATCCCACGGGACCCAGGGTACTTAGTGGTAATTAATAATTCTGTATTACTCAAAATTGAAATTGACTTTGATATAATACGAATTATAAATTAATAACAGAGAAATTGTTGTAAAAGGAAATAAGAAAATTCACTCCATTAAATACAATACAGAATGTACAGTACATACAGAATGTATTGTATTTTAATAACTAAAATACTCGTATATTATTTGTTTATTTATTTTACATGTAATACTAAAAAAAATACAGTATAGGCCAATTTATCGAGAGTATCCTCCTATCTATCACACAATTTGAATCGTATTCAGTTGAAATCTAAACAAAACATAAATGATATGAATATAAAAGTTGAAACGATATTTCTAAGCGTACATTCAGATTTGCGTGTATCTTAGTCTAAATTTCCCCTACGAATTGGCATCAACGCTTGTATTGTTTAACTTTTCCGTCCCCGGGCCACGTATAAACTCGTCGCAAATCCGAAGGAGGGTTCGAAACTGTCGTCTTAGAAATTTTCCAAGTCAACGAATGTAAGGAGCGACAATCTCAGCGAACTACGTCTTATTTTTTCAAGAGAGCCGACCCGTTACAACAGCGGAGATTTACATTTGAAATAGACAGAAACACTCTTTTATTTCGTACCGTTTTATTTCTCTCGTATTGCAACTGCAAATCACCCTTGTTATTTACTTTGTAATGATATATGTTATTCGTTGTTTTTTTGGCAAAAGCAAAAGTTACGTATTGTTTTTTTTTATATCACATGCATAATCGTAGCAATGTATTGTATATGAGGTCTGTTCTTAATTATAAATATATATTACAAGCTGCTATATATAAATATATATATTAATAAATCTTTAAAAGCAATGTAATTAAGTATTTAAAATAAAAATTTGGAATAAACTAGGGTCCATATATATTAATAAATCTTTAAAAGCAATGTAATTAAGTATTTAAAGTAAAAATTTGGAATAAACTAGGGTCCATTTTCGACGTAAGTGAAAAACCAATCAAATGTAAAAAGTACAACAAGGAAATCAAAAGCTTTTAAATGCAAGTTGCTCTGCGTAAAAAATCCGTTGTAAGTACTGACTTATTTTGTCTTTTTATTCGTATGTTTTTCGTTAATATTGCAGTTTTTGTATATGCTAATATTATAAAGATGAAACGTTTCTATTTTTGAATGTTTGTTATGAATAAAGTAAAAAATTACCGGACCACATTCAGAGATCCTTTCATTAGAAGAATGCTACGTTATACGGGAGAAAACGAATCAGCCAAAATGGTGTAATGCACGATAGCGAAGCCGCGAGCGAGAAGCTAATTTATTTATAAGTAGTCGATATATAATGTAAAAATTTCTTCATTAACACGCTCTTAAGATAATATCAATCATCAATGAAATAATATAGTCTACAAAAGACTCTGCCTGAGAGAAACAGACACTGCGGTTTCATAAGTCCCGCTCTTTCGAATAGATGAATCGTAAAATACTAACAAACGATGAATTATGGAATACTTAGGAATCTTTGTTAAAGCCGTCTTTGTGTAAGAAGACCGAGAATACTTGTTGTAATATTAAAGTTTCAATAATCTCTCGGATAGTACGAAACCTTCATTGTTATGTGTAAAGGAAATCTACGATTAATAGAATCGACGTCTTAGGTTAATCATTGGCAATTGTATTTAACCACTTGTAGTACGCCCTGATCACGACTTCGATATAAAATAATAAAATTTACAACAAGTCTTGAAATAAAAGCTTGAGAACTATTCTTTATAGTCTCCGTACAATCAATAATTGTAGTCCTTTTTCATGTATCACTCTTTTGAAAACTGCTTGTAAATCCAGGAAACAGACGTAACCTTGTGACGGAACTTATTTCATAATATGTAAGGATAATATTTTTTCTGTTTATTGTTATTTACCTAGTACGTTGTTCTAAGCCGTAGCATGTTTTTCGTGTTAACCTCTGTTACTATTGAACATTGAATCGGCTTAGTTAAAGAAATAATATATTGGAAATTAATCATGATTCAAAATAAACATCGTTCATTTACGTTAATCTTAAAACAATAACTTTATATTTCTTAGAAAATAGAAAAAGATATACTATGTTCATCTAAATGTGTCAAAAAAACATTCAAAAGTTTACAAAAAATTGTTTCTTTGGTTATTTAAGAAAATAAGAATGAGTTTTTCAGTTGAGACAATTAAAAGGACGCTCACCATCAACGTTCTTACTTCCACTGAACAATTTGAAATCAGTCGTAATGATGGCAAGACATCTAATGGATTGAAAATACTTTTCTGGAAATGAGGACCTCTTTTGTTAAAACTTAAATATACTCGTACTTTGTACCATTAAACGTCTCTTACGGTTTCGTTCACGTTGATTTTTGATGTAAATAGAACTGATTCGTTAACATTTACTATTTTTTTTTTGCTTCCCTGTTCCCTTGATCTATCAGAAGTGTTTGATGTGCAGTGCATAATTGCCTAGTAAATCTGAAATAATATACGTATCACATTGATACATCATAAAATATTACGTAAACGGAATTTCAGATCATTTCTGCTTTCAAGAGACCAAAAAACTTAAGCTAGTTATTAACATTACTGTTGAAGAAATTCTCAACATTCTTTCTTTAGAAATTTCTATGTGTTTTTACGTCCGTTGTTTACACGATAAGCCGTTGCTTCTTAATTTTTAAAAATCAAAATCGAAATCAAAAACAGCTTTATTCAAATAGGCTCCAAGAGCACCTTCGAATCGTCATTTTACAAATTAAAACTTTAAAAATAAATTATTATATTCGTAGAAGTAAAGCTACCACCGATTCGGAATGTAGATTCTGCACAGAAGAATCGGCAAGAAACTCCGCAGTTACTCTTTTGAATAATAATATATAAACTGTGTTTTAGTACAAAATTAGTAACATGTTGCATAAAATACAGCGTCACTAAATCCACACATCTTTATTAACTATGTAATCCTGCAGCGAGTAATGAGCTTTATCTATTATTGTTTTTTAAATAAAAACTTCAAATTTATGTTGAGACAATTTTATAATTATTAAATATAAATATATCATCGGATTTATTGATTTCAGACACCGTAGCTTTGGATTATAGGAGAAAAGGGTTTATTGACAAAAAATTAAATGTAAGATTTTTAAATGTAAACATAACTAAAATAACAATATAAAATATGTCTTTTTAATACTTATATTATGCAGGAAACAATCATTATCATTTGCCAATTATCATTATATTAATAAATAAAATAAATGAGAAGGGAGCTTAAAATACATATTTTATGACAGAAGAGCGTATAATTTAAAAGACAATACTAATTAATGAACAAATTCACTAGCCAGACTTCGTTTGCAAACGAACTCATTCTAAAACAATTTATGCATTCACTACGGTAATTAATTTATATTACGGTAGCCTTTCCCACGAGGATCTTTTAATGTCCCACTCATAAGATCGGAAAGCATAAATTAACAGCGCTATTTGTTATGCGAAGACACGCGCGCTTAATAATTATTACAGCGATGTCTCTTGTATTGAAGAAAGTGAAGTCGCTCTTAAATGTTCATTCTCTTTTCTTTGTTTTTACTACTACAACAAAAAACTAAAAACCACCGACCGAAAATGTACAACAAAGGAGTTTTCTCTTTTCAAGAAGTTTTTTCTGTGGATATATAAATAAACATGGGTACTTGTTTTCGAATTCATTATAAACTTAGGTATTAGGAGTACAACAACCGCTCAACAACCGCTCTGGTGTAGTGGCGCGAGGAGTCGCCTAAAACACCGATAGTTAACGGGTTCGATTCCCACTCGGGATGATTATTTATATAATATGTACAAATATTTCTTTAGTTTCCCCTTTTTTCCAGTTTGGATGTCTGTCCTTGTGGGTCTCCCCATCGTACCTCGGAGAGCACGTTAAGCAGTCAGTCTCGGTTGTTATCATAATTACCTGATAGCGATCGCTACTCATAGTAGGAAACATATCCGCCAACCCGCAATGGAGCAGCGCGGTTATGGACGTGGTGAGCTACATGGAAAAAGAGGCCTATGCTCAGCAGTGGAATTTTACAGGCTGAATGCATTAGGAGTAGTTATGCTAACTCAAAGTATAAAGACGGAAGAAATCTGAAGTCATTTTTTTTTTATTCGGAAATAGTGTTATAGAATTATAGTAGATACATTTAAAATTAGATATTTTTATTCACGAAACTTTGTTTGTAATCACAATGAATATATGAGTATATAGAACCAAGAGTTAGTTATTAAATAAAATAATAAATAATGTTAGTTAAAATCTAATTTACCCATAATTTTAGTTTTCAATCGTCTACTATACTATAATTGAGTGTGTAATTGAATTCAGGTAATTAAATCTTTTATCCACTACTTTGTCCGAATTTTAATTAATATAGCTACGAGTATATTAGTTTTATTTTATACTAGCTGTACCCGCGACTTCGTCCGCGTAGAAAATTCTACCTGGATTCTCATTATTATTTTAACGGTGGGATTTTGATCTCATGCAAATTATGGGATAAAAAGTATATGTTGCCATGTGAACACCTTTATCTTATTTTAGCCGAGAGACTCAAGCCCGCAAGCCGCCGGTGATTTAGACGACTACAACACCATTATACCAAAGCGATTGTTGTAGCTATTTGTATCTCTCTATTAACTACTATCAATTGGAATGTCTTTTTGTGATATTAAAATAACCGCTTTTTGCTAAATGCATATTGATGTATACACGGTACATATACCAAAATAACATTTTTTACAATTTTTACCTGTCTGTCTGTCTGTCTGTCAGTTGGTTCCGGCTAATTTCTGAAACGGCTGGACTGATTTTGATAGGAATTTCACTAACAGATAGCTATCTGTTAGTGAAATCGTAATGAGGAGTAACTTAGGCCACTTTTATTTTAGAAATTTATTTATTTCATAACTCGTTGCGAACTGAACAATAACTTTTTTGTAAAATTCCGACTCGCCCAAAATGCCCGGACGAAGTCGCAGGCACAGCTAGTAATTAAATATAGTAAAACTTACGCTAAGTATGTGGAGAAAATACGACACAACTTTTGTTCGCGGAGCGTTATTTTAAAGAACATAAACCACGTTAAACATAAAGTTTAAATTTCGGTCTTAAACAGTTTTAATATAACATTACATTAATAACATGACTTAATAAACTTTGAAAAAGAAAATTTAATATTTTAAGTGTTCAGTCAAAGGACACGAAAATTGTGCCAGCCAAAATATTTAAGCGAGGATCTCATTAGCACTAAAACTAATTTTTATACCAAAGCCGACAACGTAAAAAGAATGAAGTTACATCAACTAAAACTCAGTTTTGCAGAACGAACAGGTGCCGTTTTGTCAAAAGTAAAAAACAAACTCGAGCAAAATACTATTTTCTGAATATAGGAATAAAAAAATGTCAAAGTTTATTCTAAAATTGAATAACATTTAGGTATATGTATTCGTAAATCTGTATTTTCGTATTATTCGTATTATTCGTAAATAAATATGATACTGGTACTTTTCGAGGTTACTCAATTTGACCATATATATATATATATATATATATATATATATATATATATATATATATATGAACCGATATTGATAATTATTTTTTTTGTTGAAAAGAAGATATCGAGAGACGAGGGAAACTCTCGAAAATCCACTTAACTTTTTTACTGGATGTACCGATTTAGATGATTTTTAATTTAATCGAAAGCCGATGTTTATCATGTGGTCACATTTAAATTTCATCGAAATCTGATTACAACTTTTGGAGTCATCTTTGATAATGCGTATTTACTTGACTATTTTTTCGTCTACCTACGTTGTATTACTTGTCGATGTACACAATTATTGTATTATTTTCTCTCTGGTTTTTTTTTGTCTGTATTTTACAATGATTAATTTTTAAAATGATTCACGTAGATGTCCAAAATTAAATGTATTCTCAATATGCGGTTACCCAGTTACATACGTACCTAAGTTTTTCGGGTACTAGAACTTATAAATAATTTATATATTACTGTTTATATTGCAATGTGTATAGATTTTTTTTACTTCGGTCAAAAAAATTTCTATTTTAACTTTTCTTGTATATTCTAAAGAATTAATATATTTTTTTTATCTTTATAGTTTTATCCAACAAAATTATTCCTCAAAATCACACCAAATACTAATTATGGTCTTTTTATATCATACAATATAATAATGAGTCATTAACTTCTATGTGACATGCAATATTTTAACAGACAAATGGTTTATATAGATGGCCTTGCATTTTACTATTATTTTCTTGTCTTTTAATTCGTGCTGTTTGAAATATTTTTATTTTGTAACAAACACATTTTATCATGTCAAACTGCGTCATGACAGGCAGCAGCATCGTCGGTACGACAAAGCCAGCCCTGCAGTCACCAACCCGCCTACCTAGCGTGGTGACTATGGGCAAAACGCATGAGTTCACTTCATTTTTGGCGCGAACTTGGGAGGCCTATGTCCAACAGTGCACTGTATTAGGGTGAAGTGATGATGATGACATTTTATACAACAAAAAACTTAAAAACTTAAGTTCGACTACGATAAAAAAGTGTTACAAATATCAGTTTATGTCTTAAAGAGGCCGATACATTCAATATAATATATCACCTACATATATATAACCTACTACCTAACCTCATTAGTGATTAATTAAACCGCTTCTAATGATACCTCATTTGTCTTAATATGACAAGTAGTTTGGGATATATGAGGGAACAGATGAACATACAGAGACAGCTAAAATTATTTATTTATTTATTTTCATAAATATGCTACCATTACAGGCTTATTACCTAATGCAATAGTACATACACATAATACTGAAATATTGTAGCCAAAACAACCACTAACCATAACATATAATAAATAAAGCAGCTCCTGTGAATTCATTCAGATGACAACTGAATATGCCTGATCTGACAACCGATTCAGAAGGCGTATGGCACGAGTGATCGGCGCCTCCCGCAGCAAGTTAGTGCGCGCGCTGGGCTCCGCTAGCAGCTGCGGCCGCCGCCTCCTCTCCACGTAGCGGTCCGGCACATTGAAGGATATCCTTCCGAGCAATTTTGGGTTATTTAGCTTGCCTCTAATAAGATTCAACATATAAACAGCTAGGGCCAATTGTCTTCTAACCCTGAGTTCGTTATATCCCACCATACCCAGGATGAACAATGTGGGATACTTTAACGGATAGAACGGGTAGACTCCATACTATTTAAGATACAAATATCTAGTAAATTTGTTTTGTATCCGTTCCAGCATGAGGTTGTACTTGATCTCATGCGGTGCCCATACGCTTGCATTGCATTCTAGGTGGCTCCTCACTAATGTATTATACATTGCTATAACTTCCCCTATGTTTTTAAAACCGTGTACTCTGCGCAAGATGAAATCCAAATTACGATACGCCTTCTTGCATATTTTTTCGATATGTTCCTTTAAAGACAGCCTTGAAGTGATTGAACCCCCAAATCTCTATGTTCACCTACTCTAATCATTGGAACTTCCGTAACCTTGTAATTGTTAATTATGGGATAGTTTGTTCGCGAGAATATTATCGTTACACACTTAGAGGTATTAAACTGTAAGCCATTTCCATCACTCCAAGCTACTACTCTATCTATATTTCCCTGCTATTTTTTACAATCCTCTTGATTTCTGACTTCTAAATACAGCTTAAAGTCATCCGCGAACAACAGACATTTTGCTTCTTTTACTACCTCTGGTAGATCGTTTACCATCAAAATGAATTCAAAGGGTCCAAGATTACTGCCATGACTTACACCCGACCTAGTTTAATATGGTTCTGATATGTAACCAGCATACTCAAAAAACTGCTGCTTGTCTCTCATATAGATCGCAAAAAACTGTAAAAGTGTGGAGTAAAACCAAAACTTGCTAACTTTCTGAGCAACACATTATTGTCTACCAGATCAAAGGCTTTTTTAAAATCAAAGTATGCAGCATCAATTTGAGCCCCTGAATCCACAGCTGTCGTAACTTCTGACATATAGTTTACCAAGTTGCTTGTGGTGCTTCGTAGCGGGCTAAAGCCATGCTGTACATCTGTTAACTGAGCGCTTACTTGTACGTGCAATCTTTTGTGGACTGCTGACTCCAAAACTTTTGCCGGTGTTGAAAGCACTGCTACGGGTCTATAGTCCTCAACACTGGACGACATCCTCCCCTTCGGTACCGGTATAATCGTCGTGATTTTCCACATCTCTGGGGACACTGCTGACTTTAAGCATAGATTATATATGTATAGAAGCGGTTGAGCTCAAACTTACCGACAATCACAAAAAGGAAAGGAGGGATACCTGACGTCGCACTGAAGTCTTAGATTTGAGTCCCTGCAGCGATCCCTCACGTCGTCCAAATGCAAAGAGTCCAGGTGCACCCGCGCCCCCTCGTAGCCTGTCGCCGCGCCCGCCACATTATAACGCTCCTCTTGACTTTGCCGTAGTCGGGTAGAAACACTATTACTATACATAATATTTTTACAATATTTTGCGGTAGAATAGTATTTTCAAGCGTTTAAAAACACGTTTCTTCCCTTTTACATAAAAAACCTACAAATAACTCACGACAAAAAAAAAAACACTAAAATATTCATATTAATTGGAATAGTGAATTGATTATATATATATGTATATATATGTTAACAAAATATTATATATATATATATATATGTTAACAAAATTAGATATTGGTCTAAAACCAAATGTTTATAATAATAATAGATACGGGAATACATTTTTCATGTCTATTATCAAAAAGAAACGCTATTACTTCAATAGCAATTTATATTACTGATATAAAAAGAATCGACCATTTTCAATTTGTATAAACAATAGTCCACTCAAAGAAATATATTATATTATATACATATCTAAAGAGAACTTGAAAAGTGAAGGCTATCGTTGCGCAATCTTCACAACTTCTTGGCAGGCATCCATCTATGATCCAAATCATCTAGAATTTAATCATTATCATAGTTCCATATTCATATATTTACTAAGAATATTTTAGAATAATATAAAGTTATTTACACTACCACTTTTACCTTATTATTTATTGTTTCCACAACTCTGCTCAGTTACATTTCATAATATAATATTAAACCAATACAATAATTATTTATTTTGTGACAGTTGTTAGGCAAGCAAGCAAGCAATTCTTTCAAACAACAATTTTTTAAACCTAGAAAATGTTTGAACGAAGATAAATGTGTTTCAAATGAATGCTACGCGGTATTCCGAGTGGTTCAATTGATTTTCGCATTCATTGACGTAGTAAAACTTTTCACAGAACGTCAATTGAATCGGGCAACGAACACGTATTTTTATCAATGAGACAACTAATTAGTACCTTCATCTCATTCCAAAAGTAAATAAAATTAGATCGGGTTTTAATTAGTATATGTTTTAAAATAAAATTAATTTAAATAATTTAAAATAAAACAACCGCGCTAGTGTAGTTGTGCATGTGCTTTGTACGCGCCGGCGGTTTGCGAGTTCGATTCCCTCGCAGGATAAGTATTTTTATTTGTGCACATATTTTTTCCGGTTTCGATGCCTATCATTTCAAAATAACTATACTTCTTCAAGTGCTATGGTTATTTGTAAGATACTAAAATTAACAAACGATTTTAAAATTTTTATCTGTCAACATTTCACTGCTGTACAGCAGTGCGTTGTTAGTATAGGCCGAATCGTGATCGATCGGTATATTTTAAAATAATAATTAGCACACGTAGAGTTTACAAATATATCTATACAACGACGGATTACAGGTATGTATCTATATTTTTGTTACAATTATTATATATCAGAAAAGTCTTTGGGTCCCAATGAAATGCAAGATTTTACACACCTACATACATGCGTTTCTATTAATGTCTTAAAAGCTACAGTTCTGGTATAACTAAATGTTTACGTCATCATCGTTATACAGAAATATGTTTAATTATTTTATTAGATTACTTTCAGTCGGCCGTCATCTCAACTGTGACTCGTTTCATAGCCAGTCATCGTTTATGTAATTATATATTTCTTTCTTTCTTTACTGTAGAATAAAGTGAAAGTATTGAAACTTTTGTTTTATATAAAACCGACGGAGCCGGCGAACTTTGCATAGTGCTAAGTATTCTTACACTTATTTCTTTTTTTTTTCGAGAATTTATCTTGTTTTTTATTTTATTTTGTAAACGTTGTCCTAATAACAACGAACACAAAAAATAGGAACTATCAAATTTGTTGCCATTCGTTCGGTAATTATATGCATAGGTACGTTTCGGTCACTCCTTTTTCATTTATATCAAATGTGAGTCCATTAAATTATTTGACGTTTTCATTATTGTGCCGTGTAATTTTTAGTTTCACGATTCTTATTGAAAGCCTTGGTAAACTGTATGCCAATGTATCCAATTCCGCGTAATAATATCAAAAGCTCCTAATGTTTTCGACGAATAGAAAAAACCGTAATATTTGACGTGGGTTCACTTTGAAAATACTTATTTCTTCACAAAAAAGTAACACAGATGTTTTACAGTGGTTAACTTACGTTTTACTTTCTTTTTAAATAGGTTGTGGTAGGTTTGTGGTATTACTCTATGATCAATGTTTTTTTTTAACCATTTCGCGTCGAAAGATGACAATGGAACACTACTAGTAGAACTTAGTCAGTCTATCAGTTGATCGTCCGTCCGTCTGTCCGTATCATAGAAAAATAAACAGTTTTAATATGTTCATGACTGCTAAGGATAAATAAGAAATCTTAAGTTAAACTTGGATTCTTTAGATTATAATTTTTAAGTGACATTTACCGAAAACCTTCAGTTAATTCTAAAATTCCAGTCAGTAATCGAATCACGAATTTAAAAGCCCGTCAAAACATTTTTCTTTATAAACATTTACGACGTAATGTTGTTAAATGCAAGATTTAGGTATAAGTAGAACTAAGGAATACTGTGACATCATCTACGCTGTAATACGCTAAAATACATCTAAAAAAACAACATCTGTACGTCTAAAACGTATAGGTACAATGGAAAAGTATGTGGATCAAGAAAAGAACAGTGATGTCGTTTATTTGTGTCGGCTTACATTAGTGTTTACAATTTAATCTCTCTGTATGAAAATTAGCGAAACACAATTACGTTAGCTGTATCTCGTGCGGTAAGGCCGAATGTATACATTCGGGTTTCTCCATTCTTAGCTCTTATCTATTGTCATTATATATATGCAAATATAAAAAAAGGGACAGTCACTAAACATTAAGTGACCAGCGCACTCTTTTACTGGATAGTTTAGTAGGAAAATAAAAGCAATTTAAACAAACTAAAATTTAATGTGACTAATTATCCTTACTAACTCTTACAAGCAAAAGGTATAATAAAATCATAAAATTACAGGTTAAGGTGAATTGACTGATGAAGTTTATAACTTAAGAAATCAATTTATTTTAGTAATTATCTTAATTGTCTTCAAATTATATGCCCATCCAATTTCCCCATTTATCCTTGGCTTACACGGACACAACAAATGTCAATCTAAGGTTCACGAGGAAATAAGAATAATGTGAGTCTCGAATAAAAAGAAAAATAAAATGTCTTGAAGCATTTTCCTTGCCCGATTTTATACGAGTATAAGTCTATTGTTGAAATGAGCCGTAGTTTTATATAAATTCAGTCGTATTTACTTATTTTATTGTTTGATTATATTTAATTACATTTTACCACGAACATATAGATCTGTAGAATATATGTAAATAATTATATTAATACACCTATATAGACTTTATTTGCATGTCATAGACGCATCATTTTTTTTTTTGTTTAATGTGAAATATAAAATAATTTATCACGAAAATATCGAAGTACATGTCAAACGACTTTAAAATGCAAAAGTATTTAAAAACCCGACATCTCGTGAAGAAACATGGCAGAACCGGAAGACGTTAAAGAAGGACGAAATAATTTCCAATAACTCACAGTAAAATCGATTATCCCTTGTGGACCTATCGCACTCTATTGACAGATCTCTCGAGGAATACAAGTGAAACTTACTTTGAGCGATAAATATACTAAAACAACTACAAATATATATATTACAACACATCCCTCGTGGTTTAACTCGCAGACCTTTGATACTAAACGGATTTGTTTACTTCTAGGTACATATAGACGTTCTTATAGCCCGTTCTTTGAGAAGTGAGAAAAAGAAGAAGTGTGAAGTTATTCAGCTTAAAATCTTATTCAATTAAGAGGCTGTAAAGTTAAACTTTTTTTTATATCGGACCTGTAAATACTGAGTTAAACAAACATACAATCGAATAAATAAAATCTTCACTTTGTTATTTATTATGAGCCACTTGCAGCTAAATATTAAGGTACCTAAACTGACGTGAATTAAGTGCTCTTATATTTTCTTGAAAAGATCGTCTAAATAGGGACCTCAAGAAAGGTTTTAACTGTAACTTAATACTAAGAAAGCATTTAACTGTAGTAAGTAATAAAAAAAATAATAATAAATTCATATACATTAAACCAACTTGAGAAATCTGTTTATACTACTTTTACAACTAATAAATTAAAAAATATAATTCTAAAAAAAAACATTATTAAGAGAAAAATATATATTTAAAAACAGTAACATAATTTTTGTATAAAACATATTTTTAGAATGACTTCGAAATAAATGGAAGCTCTTAAAAAACGTAAAAAATGAATAAAAAATTCTTGTTAAAATAAAAAGTACTAAATTAATAATTTTCTTCTTGTCGATAAATTTTAAGGAATATTAAACAGATACAAACCTAACTTTCCTCTAGGTATCAATAAAACTTAGTACTCTTAGCGATAATGCTGATGCAACTACTTCTTTCCTGAGTTCATTTTAATAATTATTTTATCACATGTTGTCTCTACACAGAACAATTATTATTACCTTCATTTAATATTTTAAGCTACAAACATATAACGTAAAATGTAAATAATGTTACTTTTTTTTCAAATTTTACGTAACATTTTAATGATATAATTTGAAATTAATTATGATTTACAAAATAAACACTAGCTAAATAGAGATTGTTCTGTAATATTTAAAACATTCTTAAAATCCTTAAGGAATCCATAAAATTTCTTGAAATTTCAGTGTTCCTAGAATTTAAAAATCAAATTTCGTCTAAATAATTAAAGTATTTTTTTCTCAAATCATAATTTATCAAACGTTTTAATATTTTTAATTATTTGTAACATTTTGTATATTAAAGGATACTAAAATACATCATGCCTATATACATTATTCTTTATTTAAAAAAAAGTCATGTATCGCAGGCAGTACACGACCGTGTAGGTTCTTTATTGCTGTGCCATCAAGCCTCGCGTCAGCTTACACGTGGATTCGGGGATAGACAAAGAGTACACGATGAACGAGCTTTTCATCCTGAGTCTCGCTTACGGGAGCTATGTGTGCTTTTATAATAGTTAGCATTCAATGTATGCTTGTTATTTAGTAAGACTTTTCACTGATTTGGCATATTTATAAGTACGAGTAGAACGTGCAACGCGTTAAACTTTTACCAAATGATATTTTTATACTTTTTCATACATTTTCTATTTTCATTAATGACTAGGAAAATCCTTAAAATGACCCGACTAACAAAGAGATACAGAACAGTGTAATTGAAGCCGCAGACGTGTGTTTTATACAATCAATAGGAAGCAGTCTAGTCGATTGTGAAATGTCTCCGCGTTAGATCGTTAATTATGCTTATTGGGTAATAAAAAGTGCCTAGAAGGTACTCTACACTCGAGGCAGCGTGAAAAATATTGCATTACTTTGTAGAATTTAACTTCATCAGGTTTTAAAAGAGAATATCGCATAAATTAAACGATAGAGTAATGCGCACGTAAACTTGTTTTACAGAGTGTTGCTTTATGTTTTGAATATAATTAAAAGAAAATTTTACATTATTTTGTTCCTGTTACTATTTACTTTGTAAAATGTTACAACGATTTTAGCAGGACAAAAATAGCATTGGCTTTATTTAACAAGTAACCGCAATTCATACATGTTAATATAATAACAATCACTTTAATTTTAATTACATATTGAAGTGGATTTTTAAAATGTTTACTTTATTTACGAGTACTGTATACAAAATATAGTTTAAATAATTATTTTTTATACTTTATTGTTTATTTATCAATATTTTTTCTATTGATAAGGGTTATTTGTAAGAGATCAGATTAGTGATAAAACCGCGTAGCCTCTTTTTTTAGGTTAGATTATTGTTATTTTCCTTCTGTAATTCCAAATGTGTAATAAAGTATTAAATATATAGACAATAATTGTGTTTTCTCGCAAACGAAAAAAACCGCCTTTCAGTTACATCGACAAGGACAATAACATAAGTAGACGAAAAATAGTCAAGTAGCCTAATGATTATATTTCAATCACATTTAAATATGACCACATTACAAGTATTAGCTTTTAATTTTTACAAGAAACACCAAAATCGGTGTATCCAGTAAAAAGTTATGTGGTATAATACATAATTGTGTTTGCAGGCAAACGAAGAAAAACCGACTTCAATTATATCGATAAGTAATACAACGTAGGTAGACAAAAAAAATATCAAGTAAATACGCATTATCAAAGATTACTTCAAAAGTTGTAATCAGATCTTGATGAAATTTAAATGTGACCACATGATAAGCATCGGCTTTCGATTAAATTAAAAATCATCAAAATCGGTACACCAAGTAAAAAGTTATGCGGATTTTCGAGAGTTTCCCTCAATTTCTCTAGGATCCCATCATCAGATCCTGGTTTTCTTATCATGGTACTAAACTAGGGATATTTCCTTTTCAACAAAAAAGAATTATCGAAATCGGTCCATAAACGACGGAGTTATCCCCGAACATACATAAAAAAAAACATATATACGGTCGAATTAAGTAACCTACTCCTTTTTTTGAAGTCGGTTAAAAAAACAGTCGACTAAATACGCGTTATCAAAGATTACTCAAAAAGTCGTAATCAGATTTCAATCAAATTTAAATGAAACTACTTGACAAGTATTAGCTTTTGATTAAAGTATTAGAGTTCTTGATATTAAAATTTATTGTATTATATTATTTTTATTGCTTTAAATTATCTTTGGTAAACAGATTGATTACTTATAGACAGAATCATTAGAAAGGAAAAATAAAACTAGTATTGGTCAATATTATTATAACTGTTTCAATTTTTTAACGACCCTGAGTGACTTTTCTCTAACCGCTGAAACTCAGACTAAATAATTACTGTAACAGCTTAAGTTACTCAAAAACTAGAGTTACAAACTGGTACGAAACTATGAAATAATTCCAGACTAAGTCGCGAACGATACCTTGTATTGTTGTATTGTGTACAGGAGATGCTCGCGAAATATACTAAGTGTATGCATTATACATGTAGACAGTTACTTCGAAAGATAAGATTGAAGTACCATATTATTCCGAGCACATTACTTTGTAAGATAAATTACAATTTTGTGCAATATTTTTCCATCGCTGAAGTTAAATTTTAGCATTCAAATGTAGCAAGACAGACAACAATGCGATTTGTCCGTATTCAAAGTCTGGTGCTCAATTGATACACAGAGATGTGAGCAAGGTATCTGAACAATATAACTATTTTACATAATCCGAAATAGTAAAGCAATATGAAATGTGCCGGGTTCAGATATACGTAGTCGGTATTGATAAAGAGACCGTGTCTCGGATATTTGCGCCTCACTGTGAACCGGGAGTCGTTTAACAAAATGACGGACCCTTTTTATCTTAGTCGGGCTGTTATTTGTTGCTCGCTCTACTTTCTTCAGACCGCAAACTGACGACTGCTATTTTGAATATAAGGTTTCCGTAAAATTAAATAAAACCTGCTATATTTCCTAGAGCTCACAACGATACGCTGCTGCTTATTCTTCATGTCTATTCGAGAGAAGAAATTGTTTTGTTGATTTTGTAACAGCTTTGTTGACTAGCTTGTGTGTTTTCTTTACAAAGTAACAAAATCAACCCCACATCGAAGAATTATTCTTATGTACGGCTATGCACAGCTTAAATTTAATGACTTTTAATATGACAAAATTAAAGTACCTCCTACATCTTTAAAGAGCACTTAAAATGTTATCAAGATATTATACATAAAATGTTTTCTCGTATCTGACTGACTTACTGTATTGAGCGCTAGTTCGTTTAAAGTACACGCAAGAAAATTCGCTTTGACTACAAGTTACAGTCTTGATTATTCATCTGAAAGTGAACGGCGCGTAGAATAGCTTTGTCTTGAGTCGGAAAATTAATGAACTTCCTTTACTTTACGTTAAATGTAGTCGGTGGAACGACTGTAGAGCTACAATATTTCATAAATATTGTACACGTATTGTTTTAACTTTGGGCTGAGTTTATAAAAGCAATTTTTGTTGGTTAAGAAGTAACTTTAATCTTTGGTCTCGGCTCGGAACACTTCATTTGTCGTGATATCGTTCATAAGCAAGCGCTATCTACGCCGCACCGCCCTTCTATTCAACCAAAATAGTACCTCAAGGAGTTCGGTAATGAGTTTCTCGTAGGTTTTTCTCACAGCTTACACAAGTAGTTTTAACGATGCTGTTATAAAACCTTTTGAATAGCTTCTATAGAAACGTAATTTCTAAGTTCTAGAGTTGGTTCAACTAACAAACCTAACGATATTTTCATGGTGACACTACAATGACCTTGGTGATTTCTGTCTTAACCCTTAATTAGGCGCATTAAGAAAATCACACAATTAGTCGCATGGGGTCTCGAGTGACCCCAAAAACAAGATTGAAAAAGGAGTGTATGAAATAAATAAAACAATGATTGTATTATATAAAATATTAGTGTTCTTTATTATCTTTAACTTTAATAAACACAAATATAGCTCTGACTTAAAATTTAAACAAAAAATGACAAACTTCTAACTACTCCTAAAACTACATAATTTTTGACTTAGCCCATGCGCTTATTTAAAAAAATAATAATTAGTCTCATTAGCCGATTATTTTTATCTGCAATCGACGCAATATACTCTAAAGTGTTGTTGAGAAACAAATTTACAACACTTATGACATTTGGTTTTCACTTTTTTGTCATTCTTCCTAGGATACAATGAGCAACGTCCGCGCTTAGATATTGACTGATGCACCGTCTTTTTCATATCATGTGCTTCACGGAGCCAGTTTTTTGTTGACGCAGGGACAGAAAGCTGCTAATACGATACTTTTTGTGACTTTCTATAAGTGCTGCTGCCAATTAAAAAAAAATCTGTCTTGTATGTGTAATATTCTTATTAGCATTCGATCTGAGTATGATAAATGCGTTGATGCCAGATAACTTTAGAAGATGACAAAATATAGCCAGATTTCTACTTCTCTTCCAAAATTATAACTAGTGCAAAGTTGTTCATTGCAATCGACATCACTTTTGCCACAGATGATTCAGATGATATAACTTGACTATCTGCGAACTCTTCAATTTTACTACCAGAATCATATGGGAACTATTCACAGCGTTGCCGTTTACTAATTTGTCTTCCGAAGCAGAACTAGCAACATCCTGCTCATCGTCGGCCACCTCCAGCCATTCCAAAAACTGCCTATTATTAGCCACTTAAAAAATCAATAAACTGAAAATAAAAGAAAAAGTCTGTGCAAATAAACACAAAAATAGGTAAATTAAATAGCCGGTATATAAATACATATATACTAATATAAAAAATTACCAATTTACGAATATAAACGAAGTAAAAACATAAAAATAAAAACTTACCTCTGCAAAAAAAAATCACGTAAGTGGTCGCATGGGGTCATCGCTCTAGAGAAAAGCGACCAGTGCATATGCGTAGATGTTCTGGAAGCGACTGATTTGCGTACCCTGAGGGAAGTTAGGAAGCTAGAGTGAGCGTGGGCGCGCTCAAATCTCTCAAAGATATATATTTTTCAATTTGAAATGGCCGTGACCCCATGCGCCTAATTAAGGGTTAATGATTTGAAAAATAATATATTACATATAAACATTAAGCCTAGTAAGAATACGACTTTAATCTGTTAAATAAATAAAGGCATATAAAAAATCCTTTTGTACCAACGACTACAAATGTAACTCTCATTTTAAAAAATATATTTAAACTGAACGGGTTTGTAAAATAAGTATAGTAATTTATCATACTTACATTTCCTCTTATTGTGTTAATGTAGAACGCTCAAAGTAAATTCTCATCTGAACAACTAATTCAATAGCAAGTTATTAGTAACTGTCTTGATTCGAATAAGAAAAATAAAAATTTACTTAATCCAAAAACATATTGTACAATACTTTAACGTATCAGCAGAATAATATTTATCGAAAATTATATTAGGAGCGTATTAGAGCGTAATTTCCCATTGCTATAGAAATCGTTTTCTAAAAAAGTTGTATCTCTAAATTAAATTTGTTATTTACTTCAAAACACAAAAATACAAGGGTATTTTACTTAATTTTAAAATAAAAATACACAATCTACAGTTTTGGTTTTCAATTATGTTTACATAAAATTTATTTACATCAAATACCTATAAATGATAATTAATAAAACGTAAAGGTAATTTGTAACCATTACTACTTTTTACATACGTGTAAATACACCTAAAATACACCACACCTTTTTACACACGTGTAAATACACATATTTGACCTCAAAAATCAACAATACTAAAGAAGTATTATGATATTGTTTTCTATTTTGGATACTGTTTCTGCGAATGATAAACTTCCTTTTAATTTTGCTCACGATTTTAATTAAATTTTCCCCTTTTTGATGTACATGTATAGAATATGAAGCCATCGCGGGAGATCGTATTCGTTTGATACTTCACTTACCCTGGAGATTTACTAAACGTAAGTAAATTTAAATATGTTTCAACTGAAGGTACTAAAAAGTACATTATTTTTTTTATAGAACGCGAAAATGTAGGTTTAGTACTGTTTTTTAGATGAGAAAAAGCTTCTATGTACTATATTTTCCACCTTCATAATTAATTAACTAATTTATTTTTTATTATGTATTAGGTATATTAAGTACATTTTTTTAAATAGTATTGTACGCAAATATATAGTAACTAGCTGCGACTCGCAATTTTACGTGAGTGTATTCTAATCTCGTGGGAATATAAAAAGTCTAGTCTAGATGAATTATTTTTGATCCCTTACTATCTGAACCAAGTTTCATTATCAGTTCTGTAGTTTTTGCGAAAAAATTTCAAATATCCACGCAAATATTGTATGTAATGTGCTGGGAATTTTTAAAATAACGATGCTTAGAATTACAAGTGTAATATATCCTATAATCATAGTTGAAATGCATTTATAGTAAAGTTTCCGAGTGTTTCAGCGAACTCGATCGATATATGGCATATGTGCGAGGTATAACAATTTAACAAGATTATGATAAATTCAGTTTTATCTAAATAATTCTGGTTTTATATAACTATTTCTATATAACTATTTATACTAAAGTTACGAATTTTATTAGTGACTAGCTGTGCCTACGACTTCATCCGCGCGGAATTTAACAAAAAGGTTATTTTATAGTTCACAGAGTTATAAAATAAATAAATTTCTAAAATAAAAGTAGCCTGAGTTACTCCTTATTACATCAGCTATCTACCAGCAAAAGTTCCTTGAAAATCGGTCCCACCGTTTCAGAGATTTGCCGGAACAAACAGACTGACAGACAAAAATTGTAAAAAATGTTATTTTGGTATCATCACATCAGCTCGCAGTCCACTACTGGACATAGGCCTCCACAAGTTCGAACCAAAAATGGCGTGAACTCATGTTTTGCCCATAGTCACCACGTTGGGCAGACGTGTTGGTGACCGCAGGCCTGGCTTTGTCGCAGCAAAGACGCTGCTGCCCGTCTTTGACCTGTGTATTTTAAAGCCAGCAGTTGGATGGTTATCCCGTCATCGGTGATAGGGGAACTGTATTATCTCTTAGTCGGCTCTTACGACACCCACGGGAAGAGAGGGAGTGGCTATATTCTTTAATGCCGGAGCCACACAGCATATTTTTGTATATGTGCCGTGTATACATTCATATGCATTTAGTAAAAAGGGGTCATTTTATTATTACAAACAGACAGATACTCCGATTTTATTTATTTGTATAGATAAGAACTACATCAATTTATGTAGTACTTATTACTAATGTATTTGCTAGAATTTGTTAGGATAACTTAAATAATATTTCAAAATATTTTGATTCAAGCACTCAAAAAAGTCAAATGTTAAAATGTCATAAGGAATACCACGTGTTAGATATTTTTAATTTAAAAGATTAAAAGTGCTACCTTGCACTTTTAAAATATATAAAATCACCGCAAAACGTCTTATTTAAAACGAAAGGTAGATATGCCAGCTTAAAGTATTTTTATGTTAAACTTTGACTCTTTTTCTTTAAAACTTGCGGTTTCTTTTACCGTAAGAGTTGAATTTGCCAACAACTAAAAACTACCAACTATAGTAGGTATCAAGTTCTCTGAGCTTTACTAAACTTAATCGGATCCTGTTTTCACTGGGAAAATATATACAAAATAAAAAATATAGTTATACATAAAGTTGAACTTTCGTACAAATAACTACAACTAACATTTCGTTTATTTTTATTGTCTTTTAATCAACTTGAGAATATATCTTCTTAACTTTAATCGACCCTACGTAATAACTCTTTTAAAATATGAATTTTGTTTATTGATACGCATTGCTGGCACGTTTGAATGACGTGATTCAGCTGTCAGGAATTTATTCTTTAAAATTGTATATATTAATACGCTAAGGTTAGGATATTTGCCTCCCCTTTTAGAAAAAACCTCACATTTACTCCACATAATTTATTATATATAATTTTATAGATAATTGCTTGCTCTACCGGCATCAACAACTAAAAAATTTATTATTGCTTTTGTTTTTGTAAATTAATCAATTGGTGTCGAAAGGTGGTGTGTGTCATTTGGTCCCATTTAAATTTATTTGAGATCTAACAACTACTTTTTGAGTTATATCTAATAATGCGTTTTTACTTGACGCTTTTTTCGTGGACCTACGTTGTTTTATGCCGCATAAGTTTCTACTGGATGTACCGATTTTGATAATTCTTTTTTTGTTGGAAATAGGATATCCCTAATTTGATACCATAATAAGGAAACCAGGATTCCAGGATGGAATCCTAGAGAAATTGAGGGAAACTCTCGAAAATCCGCAATAACTTTTTACTGGGTGTACCGATTTTGATAATTTTTAATTTAATCGAAAGTTGATGTTTATCATGTGGTTACATATAAATTTTATTGAGATCTGATAACTACTTTTTGAGTAATTTTTGATAACGCGTAGTTACTTGACTATTTTTTTGTCGATCTACGTTGTATTACTCGTCGATGTAATTGAAGTCGGTTCTTTTTTCGTTTGCGAGCAAACACAATAATTTTTTACTTATTTAGTGCGAATTATTCGCACGGGTATTGCTAGTTTAATTTAAAAAAAAAGAACATAAAAAACAACATACTACTAAATATTACTGTAATTATATCTATATAAAAAAATTGTACAATATAACTAAATAACATATACTTTTACATGCTTATACAATGAAATGGCAAAACGGTAGGCATATGTACACAAACAAAATAATTATTACACCATATGTAAAATTTAGGCTGTGTGGTTACGACAGCAAAGAATATAGCCACCCCCTCTCTTCCGTGGGTATCGTAAGAGGCGACTAAGGGATAACACAGGTCCACTACCACCTTGCCGGGGCGAAGTGGCGAATGTTAGCGCGACCCCATCTCGCCCCACCCAGGCGGACGAGTGCTCACACGCGGTGGTTTTTTAGTCAGTAGGAGTCTGACGTAACTCTCTGGCGCCCCCGCGCTGGATCCATGATGGATTTTCCCCACGTAAAAAAAAGGCTTACTACCACCTTGGAACTTAAAAAGTCGACTGCGGTCACCAATCCGCCTGCCCAGCGTGGTGCCTATGGGCAACACACATCAGTTCACGCCATTTTGGCACGAACTTGTGGAGGCCTATGTCCAGCAGTGGACTGCAATAGGCTGATATGATGATACATAGCACCTACCTTACACACCTTATTAAAACGGTCACAGCACTGGTTTAAGGCTCTTGCGCTGGCGTTTGCAGGTTCGATCCCCGCTCATGAGAAACATTTGTATTGGCCATACAGATGTTTGCGGTGGTCTGGGTGTTTGTGCAGTCCTTGTTAGTCTCCTCACCGTGCCTCAGAGAGCACGTTAAGCCGTCGGTCCCGGTCATGTACGCCTGATAGCGATCATAACTCATAGTAGGGAATATATCCGCCAACCCGCATTGGAGCAGCGTCATGGATTAAGCTCTAATCCTTCTCCTACATGAGGGAAGAGGCCTATGCCCAGCAGTGCGCTATTACAGGCTGAATCTAATCTACATTAATAATTTTCATTACATATTTCATTATGTATTTCATTTTAAAATTTTCATTATGTATTTCATTACATACAATACTAATTTTATTATTTATATAAATAATATAACAATTACTCGTAAGGCTGCAATTAAATTGTTTCATTTTATAACATACACAAAAACGCATTATCATATAGAAGAACTCGTATTGTCTTAATTATAAAGAATATTACCTACTTCTTGACTTTTTATCTGATCAATTTGAGTAATTGCCTCCGTATTCACTTTACTCTTGAAAGGCCCCGCAAATACTGAACTGCAATTCTGTGCCAAAAAGTAATTGAAACAGTTGTTTTGGTAAAATATTATTATTATTCTAATTATTGAAAGTTGATGCTGTATTTTATCTGTAATTTATTTCGCTTTAATCAACATTTCCTCCTTCGTTGCTTCTTAGTCGATTACTTTGTTCATACAGGATCAACTTCTCTATGTTATTAGTAAAGGAACTTCATAGTCGCCTGTTTTCACAGATAAGATAGGACCTCATTCACGTGAGTAAGTAACTAATAACATAAACAATATTCCTTTGAGCTTTAAGAGTATGTATCGTAAATAATATTCATGCAGCGATTACCGAATTAATAACAGCAAAACATATATGCTGTTTCTAAATATAGATCTTAACTTTAGCTTGGAAATTTTATACTCATATACAGGTAAAAATATCTGTTAGAATTTTTTTTTCTGTTATAGTTACATGTTATATTGAGTATGAAAAAAATGGTTTATTATAATAATTTCGTAAAAACCTAAACATTTATTGTTATCTGCCTCTTTATCCCTGGAAGTGTAAGCTACGTTCAAAATAATTGAGGATTCCTTTAAAACGAATTATTAGTTTAGCCAATTAACTTTTAAAATTTGACGTTGTATGTTACGTAGTTACTGCAAAATAATATTTACAATGTAACAAACATGTCAAAACACTTAATTTAATTCAATAATAAAGAAAAATGACTATTAATTTCATAATTGCGTTAGCGATGACGTAGCTATGAAAGGAGTGACGGTTGAGATGACGGCCGGCTGAGAGTAATGGAATAAAATAATAAAACATATTGCTGCGTAACGATGACGGTGGCATTAACAATTTTCGTTAGAGCTGTAGCTTCCAAGAACAAAAAAAAATGTAAAAAGTGAAGTAAACTCAATGGATAAAATAGTCAAGAATTATTAGATATAACTCGAAAATTACTTGTCAGATCTCGAATAAATTTAATTGGGACCACATGACACACGTTTTGATTAAAAACAAAATCATCGAAATTGGTCCCCCTAAAACCTCTGAGGTACATAAAGACAGTGGAATTAAGAACCTCCTTCTTTTTGGAAGTCGGATGAAAAAAGATAATGTTTTCAATTTGATCCTTACATTTTCACGCCGATCCAAAAATAACGACATATCTAACGTAAACCTTTGAGAATAACCTTCACATCTTTCCTGTCTGTATCATCAGTTTTAATCTATGTCTTTTTAGGCAACATCTGTTTATTGTCATGAGTACATTTCCACATTATAATTCCAAGCTTTAGAAAAAATGTTATGTTATAGTTTATAACAACTGGTGTAACTTATTTGAAAAAAAATCTCTATTTAACGACTGAGTTCAGAGTGAATAATGAACAATACTCGTTTCTTCTTTATTTTTTTAGTTTAAGGTGTAGGTAATTTTTTTTATGTTTTATTTTGAAGGTATATTCCGAAGACTAAAAAGGTTTATCACCTAAAACAGAAACCTGAATTCTAAATTTTCACAATATTAGTCATGCCGTATATGTATTTTTTTTTTTACTTAATATTAAAGAATCGATATCCGACTACTTTGCATAAAATTTTATGCACTAATATAAAAAAAAATTGTTACATAGAGATCTACTTTTTTGTCAGTTAATTAAAATGTGACAATGCTTTTTTTTTCAAGTATTACGATATTTAACTGTAAGATTTAAAATGTAAATGATCAACATTGTTATGAAAAATATCCATGGCCTGAAACTTTTATTTTATCACGATGTTCGAGCGCTATCGCGACGTCTAAGTTTTGGGCGTTCAGAAATTTCTTTTTCAACTCGAAAGATTGAGGCTTGCTTTTGTTGAAATATAATATGAGACATGACATGAATTAGAAAAGTTCGCCCAAAGGAATCTTTTTACAATAGAAGCAAGGGTTAAAAGTAGGAAACTTAATACATTTCAAAAATTTGAGTAATAATTTTTAGAATATTTACATCCAATTTTCAAGAATATTAGAATTTAGCGTATCATTTTAATAATGTTTAGGATTTTTCCTTGGTAAGGCAATTTTATAACTGTTTAAGTCTGTGTTCTAAGACAAATTTAATTTTAATCCACCTGTCGAGTAATTGTTTCAATTCCAGATTAAAACTGAAAATTCGTAATAGAAACTGTGTTATGTATTGAAGTGGTATGCTCTAAATCTACCTATTCACAATTAAATATCACTAATTACTTTAACACAGGCAGGACGCATTGTGCAAAGACTTTTGTCTTCAAGCATTACGGAATCTTCGAAGTGAAGACTCGACGAAGCCTGCCACATACCGCCCAGCTCAACCGAATCCTCCTATCGGCCTCCTTCCCGCAGTTATTGCGGCCTAGTTGGATAGTATGGTCTTAGTAAATATAATCCTCAACAACTTCGAGAAGGGTACCATCTACGGGTACCATCTACCGATACCGGTCTCGGTATGACTTGGTTGTTAAACACAACTTTCGTTTTGTCCAAGTTCATACAGACACCGACACGTCGGGAGGACTCGTTTAGGCCGGCCAGCATTTGGCCTAACTCATCCAACGTCTCCGCAAAGATAACGATATCGTCAGCGAAATGAAGGTGAGAGATGAATTCGCCGTTGACGTTGATGCCTCGTTCCCCCAATCCAACGTCTTAAAGACATCCTCTAGCGCAGTGATAAAAAGTTTCGCTGATATTAAATATGCCTGTCTTACCCTACGCCGGAGGGATATAGATCTTGTTCTCTGGTCCTGGACATGAACGGTCATCGTCGCCGCGTCGTAAATACATCTCAGTATCTCTATATACGGAGCCGAGACGTGGACACTGACGAAGATACTGTTCCACAAGTTTAAAGTCGCTCAACGTGCAATGTAACGGGCTATGCTTGGGATCTCTCTCAAAGATAGGATTAGAAATGACACTATCCGCGAGAGAACGAAAGTAACCGACATAGCACACAGAATTAGCAAGTTGAAGTGGCAGTGGGCTGGTCAACTGTGTCGCAGGACCGATGGCCGTTAGAGTAGACGGGTCCTGGACTGGAGACCGCGTCTTGACAAACGTAGTGTGGGGCGTCCTCCGGCCCGTTGGACCGACGATCTACGTAAGATTACCGGTGTAGGCTGGATGATGTTTGCGGAAAACTGGGATGTCTGGCGCGAACTTGGGGAGGTCTATGTCCAGCAGTGGACTGCAATAGGCTGAACTCACTGACTAACTGAATTACTTTAAATTAAAGGTAATTAAAGGTAAATTATAGGCACTTTTCAACAATAATACCTTATAATACCATATTAAAATAACCGCTAGCTGTAACATAATTATACGTATAACAATGAAAAAGTGAGCGTGTGGAGCTAACAGTATCATTAATTATTCCTTTAAAATTATTCTATTGATCTCTTATGTTTACAATCATTGCCCTGACTGAAATAACGTAAAACGTAAGCTATGAGATGAGATGTGGCAACGTAAGAGTTAAAAATTATAAATTACTCATTATCTACTACTAACTACTCATCAAACTAATGTAATTAATATCAGATTTGATGTATTCGAGGTGTCGAAATAATAACATGTATCGCAGACACGAGACACGTGGGTAACGAATTGACGCTAGAGATAAAAAAGGCTGGTCCGTCATTTTGTTAAACGTGTGGTAACACGGGTTACGGACCGGTCCCTTCGGAACATCTAAAAAAACTGATACCCCTGTCAATTCCACTCGCGATAATTTAAACTAGAAACCTTTTTATACGGATTTCGTAAATGCTACTATCTCTTATATAATATTCGCACATTCATATATGTGTTGAGTTCGTACTAATGAAAAATATGAAAACGTTTGATGTTTTGATTATGATTATGATAAGTATAAAGTAAAGTAAGTTACACGGTAACGTTATATAATGTGCAATATATTTAAATTTTATTCATTAAAACAAAAAAAAACCCTTTCTTAAATTAATTTCTAAATTTATACAATTCCTAATATGTTTCTTAATACTGTATGTTACTTTAATTAGTTCATACTTATTACATAATTATCACTGCCTCGGTTATAAGTTTTGGAGATAATATAATGTATGAGTATTCGTGTATACTTTATATCGTAGCTACGTGGCCATTGTATGCTTAAATTGATATGAGAATCAGTCATTTAAGTCTTATATTAGGTATAACATAGGGCTTGTCCCTTTGGCTCCGGCCTTAGATTTATAATATAATCGCGTGATTTTCCCGCCCTTCTTGTGTTATTGATGAGCCTTTGACCCTTTGGCAACGTTACCCATTGCATTTCTTGCCTCGATCAATATTTTATTTATCATGTAATCAAGAAAAATATATTGATATGATTAAATACAATAAACATCGATTATTTTGGTATAAAGATAGATATTGACAAGATAATAAGCTACTCGAAGTACTTCTACTAATCCTGCGCAAACGAAGTCGCGGATACCAGCTAGTTTATTATTACAATCAAGACGTTGCCTAACTAAATGCAGTCTGCAGAGATATTAATTTTATTTTGAAAATTCGCTTTTATATTGTTAGCTTCGATTATGAAATTGTAGCCACTCAAAAGGAACATTTGTTCCTTTTTTAACCGACTTCAAAAAAAAGGAGGAGGTTACTCAATTCGACCGTATATATATATATTTTTATTATGTTCGGAGATAACTTCTTCGTTTATGAACCGATTTGGATAATTCTTTTTTTGTTGGAAAGGAGATATTCATAGTTTGGTACCATGATAAGGAAACCAGGATCTGATGATGGGATCCCAGAGAAATCGAGGGCAACTTTCAAAAATCGTAAGGGTGACTAGTAAATTTAATCATGTTTTCATTGAGTACTATAAAGCACTACTATTTAATAAAGGTCTGGAGTCGATCTGATGATGGAGAAGAAAGATAGTCGAGGGAACTCTTCAACAATTCATAGCAATTACCTGTTTTTTGAGCTTAATTCGTTTCTATCGATGAGAACTTTGCACCTATATGAGTAATAAGTGCCATTACAGTCTGATGATGGAGACAAAAGTTAGTCGAGGGAACTCTTTACCGATTTATAGCAATTACCTGCTGTTTGAACTTAATTCGTTTCTATTGATGAGAACTTTGCATATATATGAGTTATAAGTGCCGTTTCAGTCTAATGATGGAGACGAAAGATAGTCGAGGGAACTCTTCAACAATTCATAGCAATTACCTGTTTTTTGAGCTTAATTCGTTTCTATCGATGAGAACTTTGCACCTATATGAGTAATAAGTGCCATTACAGTCTGATGATGGAGACAAAAGTTAGTCGAGGGAACTCTTTACCGATTTATAGCAATTACCTGCTGTTTGAACTTAATTCGTTTCTATTGATGAGAACTTTGCATATATATGAGTTATAAGTGCCGTTTCAGTCTAATGATGGAGACGAAAGATAGTCGAGGGTACTCTTCAACGACTTATAGCAATTACCTGCTGTTTGAACTTAATTCGTTTCTATTGATGAGAACTTTGCACCTTTATGAGTTACAAGTGCCATTAAAGTCTGATGATGGAGACGAAAGATAGTCGAGGGAACTCTTTAACGATTTATAGCAATTACCTGCTGTTTGAACTTAATTCGTTTCTATTGATGAGAACTTTGCATATATGTGAGTTATAAGTGCCATTTCAGTCTGATGATGGAGACGAAATATAGTCGAGGGTACTCTTCAACGACTTATAGCAATTACCTGCTGTTTGAACTTAATTCGTTTCTATTGATGAGAACTTGGCACCTATATGAGTTACAAGTGCCATTAAAGTCTGATGATGGAGACGAAAGATAGTCGAGGGAACTCTTCAACGAATTATAGCAATTACCTGCTGTGTGGTCATCTGTGTTGCAGGACCAGGTTTGATGATGGAGCCCATAAACACTCGAGGGAATTTCTCAACAATTTACAGCAGTTACCTTTTGCTGTTTGACGACCGCTTTGATATAATGGTGCATGTGGCGTGTCGGCGGCGCCTAAACACCGACGGTCGCGAGTTCTATTCCCGCTCGGAGTGGATATTTATGTTTATACAAATATTTATTTTCGGTCTAATTGTTAATCCTTGTGGTTCTCCCAACCTAGCCTCGGAGAACACGCTAGGCTGTCAGTCCCGGTTGTTATTACGTACACCTGATAGTGAACTTTACTCATAGTATGTCGACGCGTTAGCGCAGCGGTCACAGCACCGGCTGTTGCGCTGGCGTTAGTGGGTTCAATCCCCGCGCACGACAGACATTTGTATTGGCCATATAGATGTTTGTCATGATCTGGGTGTTTGTGCTTGTGTATTGTGTATGTTTCCGAACCCCCGACATAAGAGAAAAAGCATCCTTGTTAGGTCTACCCATCACTAAAAATTGTAAAATAAAATAATTTTTAACAAAAAAAAACCGACTTCAAAAACGAAACTAAAAAGTGAAAAATAAATTTACTTAGTACAAAGTAATTCGTATTTTGATTTAATTAATCAGAAATTATTAAATAAATATTTTATAATTTTGAAGTTGGTGCCAAGTAAAAACCTGGCTACAATAACAAATACAAACAACACACACACACACAACAAACAAGTACAAAAAATATTATTAGATATGTCAAAACAATAACAGAATAATAACAGTATTCAACCTAATAGTCAATGAAACAAATTATGAAAGAAAACTGAATACAACTTACAAGTAGATACTAGAGTAGTTATTGTTTTACTTGGCACCGACTTCAAAATTATAAAATATTTATTTAATCATTTCTGATTAACTTAATCAAAATACAAATTACTTTTTACTAAGTAAATTTATTTTTCACTTTTTAGTTTCGTTTTTGAAGTCGGTTTTTTTTTTGTTAAAAATTATATCTATATTAAATTTGTGCATAAATAAAATAGTAATTCGGTATACACAAGTAAAATAACAGATATTAAACATTACTTAACGATGTATAGTATTTTAATTTTTTTTTTATTTTATAATATAACTTGCATGTAGGCGCGAACTTGTGGAGGCCTTTGTCCAGCAGTAGACTGTAATAGGCTGAAATGATGATGATGCTGAAATGATCATACTATAACTAATTTTAGGTTCTAGTGTAATACTTATTTACTCTATGTAATACTTTTGAAATCATCTGTCATCATATTCATATGGATCGTATACACGGTACATATATACAAAAATATCATTTTTTGCCAATTTTGTCTGTCTGTCTGCTTGTTCCGGCTAATCTCTGAAATGGTTGGACCGATTTTGACCGAATGTGGAAAGCTTCACTTAAAACCTAATATTTGTTTCACGTCAATCGGTTCATAAATAAAAAAATTATGCCAATTTAATGAACGTCGAACATGTTAAAACCCAAACAACCGTGTTTATAATCCAAAATATATTGTTTAAAAGCGCTAATCTCAGAAACAACTGGTTCGAACTGAAAAATTATTTTTATGTTGAATAGTTCTTTTATCGAGGAAGACTATAGGCTATATAACATCACACTACGACTAATAAGAGCTGAGCATTAATAAGAAGTATTGTGAAAGCGGGATAAAACATTATTTTTTGGTTCCGTTGCGTGCGCTGCTTACACGTTTCTAGCTACGTTTAAATTACGTAAGCTTAAAGTGCGTAAACGTAAAATAAAAAGTTGATAGAAAGATAAGGAAATTTTATTACTCCAAATTAAAACCACTACAATTCATCTCATATCCACTAAATGTGTGCGTTTTGTATAAGTACAAATCTCAAAAAGTTTTTATGAATACTTAATAGTATTAATTATGAAGTATACATAATACTATTGTATTTATACTTTTATAGTATCGTTACCTAACTTCATTATACTTACTGTTGGACTGAACCTTCTATTTTCATGAAGGATACGTGTATGTTTAAGTCATACATGTACTATCAGCAGAAAAATAAAAGGTATATCTAAACACATCGCTACGGTATAGCCGCTAGTTTTTTGTATAACGTACAAGAGAATACAAACTTTACTCGTCGTATTGTCACTTTAGAGTCAATTCAGCATACATTTGACCTACTTTTGTAAAAAAAAAGAAATGTAACCACTATTTTTTAAGTTGATTGTAATCATCGCCGTTGTTGCCAGCCGATTATGATATTCTACTGGCGGTAAAAACCTTCTTGTCTGGATTACCAACTGAATCCACTAATTAATATAAAAGTTATGTACGCAAGGCTAAATATCTCAATAGATAAACATTTTACTGTGAAATATATTTTGAAACATATATTTTAAAACCCACTTCAAAAAATGTTCAAATACATTTGCTATTAATATCAGGAAGCCAGTTGTAAGTGGAATTGAATGAACGAGTGAACTATGACTGGTTGGGAATGAAATAGACCGGATATTTCGTTCACGTTTATTTTCACATGAATCACAAGTTGCCACCACACTGACAGAATATGCGTTGATCGTATTGCAGTCAGTTCGTACGTCGTATACATTTGGCGATTCCACATAAAATAAATCCTGTCAAATACTGGTTCAACATAGGAATAGTTTCTGCAGTATATTGTACCAAAACCTAATTTACTATATGCAGCTTTTTTCTAAGGATTTGGGATGTTTGTAGTAGCTTAATTATTATAATTAATTATACTTTTCGATTCGCTTTCGAAACTTTCGATTTTCGAATATCATCTAAAGTATTACAGGCTGATGCGACTAGCTATACTTATATTAAGAAGTGATTTTCAAAAAAAAAATTATAACAAAGATTAAAATAAAAATAATCTGAGTTAGCATATGTGTCTAGTCTAAATTTTTTGCGTATTATTTCGTTTGTTTCATTTAAATAGTAAATAAGCTTTTAAAAAAAATATTGCTCAAAAATCTATGTATCACACGAATCTGGCACGCATTGTATCAAACTTACAAACAAAGAAACGGATACGATACGACATCGATATCGCGTCGACAACGGCTTCGAAATTTACAGCTTCAATAAAAGTATCGCTTTTATTGTCGAGCACACAATTCGTTCGGACAGCTGTAATTGCGAACTCTCGCTCTGTCTATTGGATCGACAATTTAACTCGCGCCATTTTAACGTTGCGTTTTACGAAATAAGTCTGAGATTTAGAAATAAACTTTTAATGAAAAACAAATCAATATAGTAAATTATGAAACTTTTAGTTACTTCGGAAATTAGACGTTTACATATTATTTTTAGAACTTTACTGTGGCGGATCCACATATACAGACTTTTTATATAGAAATAATAATAAAACTTCATTTCATGTTTTTTATAAAATTAATAAAAATATTTTTTGATAGACGTTTAGAATTTGATTTTGAAATTTGATAATTTAATTTATATTTTGATATGTGAAAATTGTTTTATATATTATAATTATTCTTTAATTAAACTTCGGTGGTTTTTATTTATTTTTGATCAATTAGGCGGTCCCGAAACCACCCCGATTTTTTAATGTACTTAGGTATAGATAGGCGTTATATGGCGATAGAGTTTATAAAGGGTTTTCAATAAAAGTTTTTGTTACAAAAGAAGGAACTAAAAAAGGGGAAAAAATAATCCGACTAGAGACATCTGCACTCAAACTGGGGTCTTCTAGTTTTGAGTTATTATAATCTTGTAGATGATAGTGAAATTTATCTTCGTATTCTAAAGATATTGTAGCAGTTTTTCATTGCCTGAAATTACAAATAAAATGACATTTCCTAAAAATAAATCTTAGCTAGATGGATTTCTCGCCCCCGGAACCCTCTGCATACTAAATTCCATGAAAATCTTCGCAGCTGTTTCCGAGATTCAATTACATATGTAATTATATACATATATATACAAGAATTGCTCCTTTAAAGGTACGATTTGATATGTAAATATTTTTTAAATAAACGTTAGGCATATACAGAATATCATTTTATTTTATTAGTTTAAGGTAGTTGATATTTAAAAATTATCTCAATATATCTGATTATAATGAAACAACTTTTTCTAATGTATCTGGTAAATAAAAAATATAAATCAGTTCAAAATAAACGAAGTTTTCTTTCAAGAATTTCTTCTAAAGCGAAGTATCTTCTTGGCATATTTTTCAAACAAGTTTGTGTTTGATTTCAATAAAAAGTGGAGAGATCGTTATTTTTCGATAAATTTGTCCAGTAGTACGGACTACGAAACACTAATTGGGTTGAGTAAATCCAGAACATTTCATCATTAAAGCTTTTGATTTCCGAATATTGAACGAAACTGTTACATTTAATTAATACATCAGCCCTTCGTTTACTATAACCACTTATTGGTCAACATATGAACATTTACCCTTTGTATATAATAGTTAATATGATTGCTAACGTAAAATAGTGTTTACAGAACATGAAATTCAAAGAATACACATTCAACTCTATTTTCAAAATTTTTATGGGCGTTAAATAATTAATGGAGCATTCGCTGCCTTGATAAATATTCAATACCGTTTAACGTTGACAATAAACTTACGTGGTAATATGTTTCATTAAATATGTACTATAGACACCTCTACTATATTGTACTTTGTTTTAAGTAAAAAACGTTAAGACTTTTAATTTCAAATTTATTTTAACTTTAAAAGAATGATACTATTTATCACTTTACTTACAAACAATTTAATTGCTTATCATTAACATCAGTTCATAGGTATAATTATTTACAAAAAGATTTAATTACGATATAGTAATGTTGTTAGCCATTCTGGTCGCGAGCCTTGGGGCTTATACTCCGGTGGGCTGAGAGCTAATGGAGAAGCTGCATCTGCCAAAGCCACTGAGGATGAAGTTTCTGTAACTGCTATACTGGGTTTTCCTTTGAGAATAGATCTCAACTCATCATTTTCGACAGCTCTCGTTCTTTGTAAATTTTCTCTAGTCTCTTTCATTCTTGAAAGTTGTTCCCTTAAAGATCTATATTCCTCTAAAAATTTTTCTAGCTGTGAAGCTCGAAAATCAAAATCTTCGAAAGGTTGACCTGTTCGTGAGTAGTCTCGAAGGCCTGTTAAATCTAGAAGTGGTGTAGCGGACGGAACTGACGATTGCTCCCTGGATGGTGAAGCCGGTAAGCTAGGGTTTCGGCGCATACGAAAACCGCCTACGGAAAGGTCTAAAAAACTGTTTGATCGACGTCCGCTTGCTGTAGGTCTATTTTTGTCGTAACTTCTTTCAAAAAATGTTACTGAATCGCCTCCTGAACTATTTCTACGACTATTTAAAAGTGGACTTCGACTATCTCCATCTTTTCTCCGAGGTATTGTGTAAAAATAGTAAGGATCATGTTTATTGTCGTTTCGAAAATATGAAGATGACCCTAAAGCGCTCATCTCTATGAGATCTGGATAGTTCTTTTCACTATCACTACCAGATTGATCATTATCGAAACGGTCATTGAGGCGTGAGCGTGGACATTGTCGAGAATTATTGTTAAATCGATTTTCAGGTAAAATTTCTAAGTGGCTGCTTAAAATCCCCGCGGATTTAGAATTCTGTAATGATTCAGTTGTTGTTTCCGCTCTGTAATTAAAAAGACAAGTTTTAGTGAGAACGTTTTGTTTTTTTTTTCTGTAATGCGATAATAGCTACACCTCGTTGAATATATTTATTTGTTTAACTGACTTCTAAAGAACTCCAATGTATGTTTTCTTAGAAATATTCTTTAAAATAAAATAGTTTTGAAATAGTCTTTGTATGTCTTTATTTAATCAAACAAACATACAATATTATCATCATATACCATACAAAATCCTAAATAACTAAACTAAACTCTTAATAAATTTGCGAAGTTCACAGAATATAATTATCAGTATCACGATTCTGCTAAAACAATATTCTTACTTCGTGATGTTTAATTCAACAGGCTTGCTATACGTATTTTGTTTTCTGATGGAGAACCAGTGATAGTAAATTTTTTAAACCAGAAACTCGCAAATTCAACTCAAAGGAATCAACCGTAGAAAAACAAAATTACGTACAAAAAATACACAAGCTTAGTCGTACCTTATATTGTATTCGCTCAGCCGTGGTATGTGCAAGTCTTGTACTAATTCGCCAGTATTTGTGGACGAAGGCTCAACATCAACTCGTCGCCAACGATTTTCACGAGGTGGAGTAGACGATTCTCTTTGATCTCTCATTCCTTCTCGACTAAATGCATCCAATTCTTCTTCGGGGTCGTGTGACGGTACATTTCTGTAGTCACCTCGTTTTCGATTAATATCGCAAATAAGAGCTCTCGAAACTTCCTCGTTAGTTTTTAAATTAGCTTCTATTTTTTCATAACTATTATCATTATGGTTTGAAGTAACCATTTGTTCATGCCACCTAACTATTTGTCTTTTTTTACGAGTTTCATATGCACATAATCCTATCAGACATGAACTTAAAACTATTACTGCAGACACAGCCATTCCTGCCATCAGCGCCTTTCCGCCAAAACCTCTGTTTGGATTTTTCTTTTCTATTGTTAAATTTAAGATTACTTCTGCTTTCCCAGCTCTATTTTCAGCATTACACGTATAAATTCCGGTGTCCTGAATATCTGCTGATTTAATAGTCAAATTACTTGTTTGTCCTTCACTACGCAAAGTAAATGCTCTGCCTGAATTATAACTTAATGATGTGCTATTTGCTAGGAGACGCCCAGCACGCAACCATCGGACTCTAGGCGCTGGTACACCAACAACTTTACAGACTAATGTCACTTCTTCTCCTTCCACGCCCCTTAAACTGTTAGAGCTAACTGATACTTCTGGAAAACACGCAAAATCCTCCAGATCGAGACGATCCCATGGATGCGAAATTAAGCGAGGTGGTAAAGCGCAATCGGGTACTACAGTTGCAGGAACATTTTTTCTTATCATCCAGTCTCGCAATGGTCTTAAATCACAATTGCAATCCCATGGGTTACTTGCAAGTTCTAGTCCTTTTAATGATCTAAGAGGTGCTAAAACAGCAACATGAAGTACTTGAAGTTTATTTTTACTTAGATCCAAGTACTCTAATGATCCTTCCAAACCTTTGAACCCACTTAAATCTATTTCTGATATTTTACAAGCACTAAGAGTTAACCTTACTAGATGAGGCAAAGACGAAAACGCTTCACCTTTAATTTTTATTATAGGGTTGTCACCTAGTCGAAGCTCTCGGAGTTCAGGTATTGAGTCAAAAGCATGTGACGGCACTGAATCTAGACGATTTCTGGAAAGGTCGAGCTCAACTAGATTTACGAGCGCTCTGAATGCATTTTGTCGTATAACCCTTAAATGGCAGGCAGATAAATAAAGACGTTGAAGATTTATTAGGCCTGCAGATGAAAAAGCGTCGTCACGAAGACTTGTGATTCTGTTTTCCGTTAAATCGAGCAACTGAGTGGTTTGATCTAGACGTGGTGGAACAGCGGTTAGGCCAGCGTGAGCACATAATGCGGATTCTTTTCCACTGCGCCACTTGCACTCACAGTGCCGAGGACATTCGGCGGAGACGGCAACCGCCAGTGCAAGCATCAGCAGCACCCACATGCCACGCGCCAGTTCAACCTGCGCCACACCTGCTGTCTTCACTACTGAGCGTCATTCCCTGTGACTCCACCTTCCTGAAAATAAAATGTCGTCATAAGTGTCCGAGACTGTATTAAAATGTTATATAATGTCTCCTCGAAATTACTAAGATTATTATCAAGTTGCAGTTCGATGTCTTAAGACCTCAAACAATTTAATTTCTTGGTGCAAAAAAAAAAAATCAGTGGTGTGAACATTGAATGACACTTATAAGACATATTTAGTATCAACGCATAATATAACTTTCTACCCAATCAATGATCATAATTTCACATATTTTAGAAGCTAAAACACAGATTTAATTTACTTTCATCATAAATTTTCATTTAAACATAACAGAACTAAAACGCAAATTATCTCTAAAGCCTGAAACTGAATTTTAGTCACTTAGGAGTTGTTATTAAATGGACTATTAGTTTTGAGGCTTTTTTATGTTATAATTTCATTGGAAATCTATATTAAAACTCAGCCTTACTGAACGTCAGTCACTGAATTGTGTCTTTTTAAAAACGGACACGTGTCCATAATCCTTTGGGCACAAAAAACGTTCATTTTACTGAAGAATTATTTAATGTGAATTAACTTAGTAAATTGTTAGAAATTACAATATCCAAAACAAATTAAGCTATAAAAAAATTCCTGTTTATCTAGAAAAAAAATAATTAAAAACTAACTATCTTAACCTGCGGCTGTTTTTACCATTTTATTTTAGTCCATGCTTCGCTCGCATAAATCACGTATAACGAATAAAATGTGTAAATTTTATAACTTTTTTAAAAATAAAGTATATGGCATTGAATAATTCATAAAGCTACTATAAACAATATGCTTTTTTTTGTTATAAACACCTATCCTAGCAACGTCAGACTCTGATAGCATGTCATCTTAGTTCATCTTTGTTTTCTATTTTATGCAATATATTTTTTTCTATAAATATCAGAAACACACACATAGATCTATGTTTGATATTTAAATAAAATAAAATATGCTCTTTAAACGATTTATGTTTTTCACTCTATATAGATAAGCACCTACTAAAATATGACTAATACTCGTAGTGTTGTATGATAATGCTTAAACATTACTTATTAGAGTTTACTCCTTAAGAATAGATTTTCATATAAGGCCCCGGCATGAAAAAAAAAAATGAGAAGTAAAAGCTATTGAACGAATGACCTCGTTATGTTTCTAGTAAAGTAAGTCGGAAAGATAAACTACTAAGAAAACATCGTCCAACGACGACGTCGACGTTTTTTAATAACGTCGATCGATCGATCAATATAGGCGTTATTTGATTCGTTTATTTACCATTTGATATGTTATTAATCTTTTTCTTATACTAGTAAGCCTTTTTTGTGCCTATTTAGACAGTCGATGTGAAAGAGTAAACTCCAGTCGAGAGTTGGAGCTGACACACACACTTGAAATTGAAGAATTGAAGATTTTTTTTAAAAGAGGTAGGTAGTCAATATGTACAATCAAAATGAAGTTTACAATAAATACAAGTTTTACTTAAATTATTAAATGAATGAATATTACTTATAAATACTCATTTAATTTTATTAGTCTTTATATATATATTTATATATATATATATATATATATATATATATATATATATATATATATATATATATATATAGACCGTACACAGTATATTATTTATAATCATCAAATATTATTTATTTATTTTATTTATTAAACTTTATTGCACACACAAAAAAGAAGATATTATTTATTTATTAATAAAATTTAAGCACGTGAGTTTATATTTTGGTGTACAATAAAGAATATATTATTATTATACGTGAAGCAAAAACTTTGTACCCCTTTTTACGAAAATTGCGTGGACGGAGGAGTATGAAATTTCGCACACTTATAGTTTATATAGAGAAGGAGTGCAGAATGATAATGTACTTTTTTAAATTATGCGTAAAAATATATTAAATCAAAAAAAAAATATTACACACACTACCATGTATTTGACACACACACGCATATTATGGTCTTTTGTTGATTGTCAGTCTGTAGTCAAATTGAAACATTTTAAAAGATTCTTTATTTTCACAATTTTTTGATTTTCTTAAATTTAAATTTTTAATTATGGTCGAATTTCGACCTCTGGGCGACTACAAGTTTATTTTATTTTTAAACCACGTTTTGCTCATAACAGTAAAAACAAATACCAAGAAAGAGAACAAGTATATAACGTATGGATAATGTTAAAAATATAAATCTTATGGTGTAAGAAATACGGATCAACTCGTTCGTGAGGCGCAGTCGTGTCAATCTCTCCAAGGTCCAGATGCCCGAACGCTATATAACACGCGTTTTATTTTCTTTCTCGTCTAGATGGTCTAGATGGTGAAATGTATTATTGTTGTTATTTAGCTATTTAATCCGGCTGTCACGTAAAATACAAGCGTTAGTTTCCTTCATTAGAGACAGACGAATGTGTGTATTATAAAACTAATATAATTAAAGCTTTCTTTATCGTTTATTTGAAAAAAATATTTTTATTTTACAAACAATTACTTTAGAAAAGATCAATATTAACAAAAGAAACTTTTACATGTGTATTTATGGGTTGTGAGTGTTATTAATTGGTAAGAAATGAATAAAATACCATGTAAATTATAAATAATGTTTGGTTGATTGAAGTATATGTACATATATTAAAACATATATTTTATAAATAATTTATTTTCAAAAAATTAATATGTAACTTGGTGTTGATTAAGAGATTGGCAAACAGAAAGAAACTGTCGTTAATATTGCTTATCATTTTTGCGTATACTACGAAGAACGTAGGTTAAACATTAAAATTTTAAATTTTATAACTATTTAACTCACCTCAAATTCTTACGATCGTAGTGGCTTGAGATTTTCGAACAATCTGCAACAAAAGTAACGAAAGTAATTTAATTACAATATTTTATTATCAACATACATTTTTATAACACGTAAATGTGTCAACAAAGTAATAGTGTCTTAAAAGTTTACATGTACAACTTTTTTTTACTTTATCATCAGTTCAGCCTATCGAAGTCCACTGCTGGACATAGGCCTCAACGAGTTCGCACCTAAAATGAACTCACGTGTGTTGCTCATAGTCACCACGCTGCGTAGGCGGGTTGGTGACCGCAGAGCTGGCTTTGTCGCACCGAAGACGCTGCTGCCCTCTTTGGCCTGTGCATTTCAAAGCCAACAGTTGGATGGTTAGGCCAGTAGTGGGTTTTTTAAGTTCAAAGGTGCTAGTGGAACTTTGTTATCCCTTACTAGCCTCTTACGACACCAACGGGAAGAAATATTCTTTACTGCCATAATCACACAGCAGACTAACTTTAACTCTATATCTAAGATAAAAATAGTTTATGAACGGTTTTACTTATAATGATTTTAATTTTTTATACGAAATGCCGACCGGTATTTTGTTAAATTACGACAACATTTAACAAAAAAAACAATAAATATTGCGTATTTATAAGTGTAGGTATTGTGGACAGAATAAAAAATACTTTTAAATATTTCGCGCCACTGTCCATCCAGCAGAAAAAAAGGTACTGCGCATGTATTGTAAAGGAACCTTATTTACATAGATATACAAACGATAAGTGGATTTTAGTTTATTGCTTATTATAATTACAAACACATTGAATTTGACCGTTACCTTCGACAGAACTTAGTTTTGATAATACTGAAGCGTATACTATACATAGCTACAAACACATCGACGTCAACGGAATAATTGTTTTAACATTAGAATACATTACATTAAAAATCAAAATGATCTTTTAAAAATGTTATAAGTTTTTAAACTAGTGATTTTCTATGATATTTATGGGTAAATATTATTCTACAAGTGTGATTGAAAATAAATAGAAACAATCTCAGTTCAAAAAAAGGCCAGGTCAAGAGTACCCTAAACCGAAGAGCATGTATGAAGGGAATAACGAAAATGGATGAAGCGAAAGAAGTATGTAAGGATCGTAGCAAGTGGAAAGAAGTGGTCTCTGCCTACCCCTACGGGAAAGAAGCGTGATTATATGTATGTAATCTTAGTTCAAAAAAACACTCGATATTTGTAGGGCGAAAGTAGAGCACACATGCTCTTCACTTATAAAGCGTGCAAAAGACAGTTAAACAATCAAATACAATTAGACAAAATAACACACAAACACAAACTAAAATATTTACGTAGTAAAAAGGTAAAACCACTAGCTATAGAGGTCACATTTCTATAGCTTCAACATACAATGTTCGTTTGTGCCTGAATCTAATGTAAACCCATTTGTTGGGCGCTGTAGCCAAGATTCAGAACTGCCCTCCATCAATGTCTGCATTAGAACCATGAATAAACATATCACATTTTACCAACCGTTTCTGTCTAATACTTAGTCCCGTATTTTATTTTAAAAGTAATACTATATATATATATATGTATATGTGTGTGTGTAATACTATATACTAATAATATAATACTAATGCAATCCAAATAGCTTGGTCTTGGATGTAGCGTAAATAAACTGTGGGATGATTGTTATACCATTTGAGAATAAATCTCTTTCAACGTTTAAATAGATTGTAAGACTTTGTTTACCTATTTCGCTAACAGTCTCGTATGTTTGTTTTACAGCCAGAAAAGCCTCAGACTTGTAACTTAATATTATCTTCCCGTTTTATTATTTTGTTTTCCTATTGTTCCGTTTCCTTGGTTCAATACAGTTAATTTTATTTATTCTTGAGTATTTCATTGGCTGTATAGTGAAAATGTGTTACAATTTACATAATACAAAAATCAGAAAATCATGATGCTTAAATACGTTTTAAAACGTAATCGGATTAAAAGGATTTTTTTTATTATGAAAGCTAAAAAACTAAAGTGGGGAATACAAGTTGACTATATTATTCTAAAACAAAAAAAAGTACTCATTTATATGTACGAAATTCAATAATGGATATTGTGACAATCCAAATAAATGAGAAGCAATCTTTACTTTTATAGATTATATTCATAGATTTCACAGACAGTTTCCAATATCGCTAATTTAACAAATTAAAATCAGTCTTCTATGGCTTAGAATCGGTTTATATAACTTAAACTTAAAACTTTAGATATAAACTAGCTGACCCCGCAAACGTTGTTTGCCATATATGTTATTCACCCCTTAACTCCCCCCCCCCTCATAACATAAGGGTATGAAAAATAAATGTTGGCCGATTCTCAGACGTACCCGATTTGCGCACAAAATTTCATAAAAATTGGTGCAGCCGTTTCGGAGCTGTATGGTAACTAACATTGTGACACGAGAATTTTATATATAAGATGACCTCTGAAGGTATTTATAAGAGTAGAAATAGATTGTACGAACTGTACAATATGAAGCAATGGAAGCAGGAGACTAGTTTTTTGGATTATGCAAAACAATATTCTAAAACTTTTAAAGCTATTTGCATGGCTGCTAAATGAAAATATATCAATTATGAATTATGAATTCTGATGATAAAAGTAAGTACACATCTAATACATTAACAGAATTACATATGTATGTTGTGCTGTTGTAAGCTCGAATGATAAATTGACGTCTTTAAAGTTTTTTGCGATAACATACCCATTGATTTAACTTCTCGACTAAATTCATCTGCAACTAATTCTACCCAACTTCTAAAATAACGTTAGCAAATTTAATGTTGGTCTTTCAAAATCGCAAGTTGTTCCTTATCGGTTCATTAAATATTCTAAAAGCATTTAAGTCTTAATATTAAGAAAATAAATGATCTGTGGGGCGTTTCAGTTAAATTAATTGATACTATCATTGATGACCTCGCTCCGTACTTAGCTTTGATTTTTAATAATGCCATAAAGTAGATTATTTTCCAGATTTGTTAAAATACAGTAAAGTATTACAACTTTTTAAAAAGGGACGTCAAAGTGATCCCAGTAATTATAAACACATCTCAATCCTGCCGTCCTTAAGTACTACTTTTGAAAAAAAAAATTTACAATAGCTAATAATTTCTAAATCAATTTTTTTTTAATGTCTACGGCATTTTTCACAGTGAACAATATGGTTTCACTAGAGGCAATTCTCAAACATATATATGACGCTTTTGAGAGGTCACAAAATGCTCATGGTGTATTTTGTGACTTATTATTTAAAGGCATTTGATGACGTGGACCACGGGATTCTATTAAGTAAACTTGAGTATTGCGGTATTAATGGTAAAGCTCTTAATCTCATTTTTTCAAATATATCTACGCTTCAGCCTGTAATATGCCACTGCTAGGCATAGGCCTCTTTCCCCATATAAGAGAAAGATCAGAGCTTAATCCACCACGCTGCTCAAATGCGGATTAGCAGATATACTCCCTACTATGGCCAATACAAATGTCCACAAATGCCAGCGCAACAGCCACAAACCAGTGCTGTGACCATTGCGCCAACGCGTCGTGATATATATCTAATAGAATTCAACACGTATCATTAAACGGAACGAAGTCTTCTGGATCTGTACTAAAAAATTGGGCGTTCCAAAGGGATCCATTCTAATTTCTTTTCTATTTCTAATATATATATATAAATGATCTGTCATTTTATGCCAAGGGTATTTGTGATATAGTGCTATTTGCTGATGATTCATCAAAAAGTAAATAATGATGACGTGAACAGTTCTTTATCTTATATTATGTGTTTAATTTAAAAATAAATTATAACAATTTAAAATTTTAATTTGTAAAATGACGTTCGTAAATACTTTCGTAGCCTATTGGAATAAAGTTGTTTTTGTTTTTTATTTAAGAGTTTATTATTTATTATTATTAAACCTACTCTCAAATAATTTTATGACGAAACTTTTATTTATTACTTTATATCTATTTTAACAATTAATTAATTATTTAAATGCTCAATTGTTTAGAAATATTTTATTATTGTTAAATCACAATATACATATGAAACTAGCAATCCGCCCCGGCTTTACACGGTAACAAAAACTATCAATGTTCCTCTTTTATACCATAGTATAGAAGAGTAACACTGATAGTTTTTGTTATATTAGCATATATTTATTATACATATAAACCTTCCTCTGGAATCACCCTATTTACTAAAGAAAACCGCATCAAAATCCGTTGCGTAGTTTTAAAGGTGTAAGCATACAGACGGCGGGAAGCGACTTTGTTTTATACTATGAATAATCTTTTAAACGATATCACATAAATGCTATATTTGTACGCTGGGGTCCGGTCGAGTGTCGATTTGGGCGCTAGATTACCTATATTTTTCAAACTACAAACTCCAAACCTTTTTTATATACAATAAAATGCCATTGCAATTAAGTGAATCACCCCAAACATGGTTATAAAATAATGACCAAAATGAAACTCTATAATGACTAACAAATCTAATCTGATCTTATCATACAATCAAATAAATGAGTTTATTTCGTAACACATGTGGTCATACGTATATAAAATATGTGTGTAAATATACGTATGTACATGTTACTAAAAAAACGACATTTTGTAGGTTTTATAGCGCAAAGAAAAAAAAATTCAAATAAACTTGATTAAAACCTAATAAATTAATCGTTGCCCTACGTGACGAAAAAATGCGGTACAGCTATGCGACGTGACACAACGCCAAAGTTTTAAGTAATCCTTGAATATATATTTAGCTGGCTGCACCTTTACTCCTACAACTACCGATCTCGTAAAAGTGGATAAAATGTAGTTTATATAATATCGATTTTGATCTCTGTGATATCAATTTTGATATCCTATTACCACGTTTTATATAAATCGGTTCAAAACATTTTTGCCTGAAAGCAAATATTCACACAAAGTTTCGTATTTATAACATTAGTAGAACTGTTTTACCTTGTCTAATAAAAAGAAATATTTTTTTGCAGTATGCCTCAGCACGTCACCTCGCGTACCTAGGACAACACCTTAGAAGGCACATAAATTTAACGAATCCTAAGCTTACGTGTAGTTACATTTATTTAATAAAGTTATTTAAAAGGATTATTTATTTTTATTACATTTAGCAGCCTGTAAATGAGGCTGATTTTACTTCATACAGTGACATTCGCGTGTAACTGTGGTATAAGTAAGGGTCATTCCGTTTGTAACTGTAATGTGCCTTTTCTGTAACACGCAATCGCGTGCTCAACCCGGTACACGGTTACATGTTTCTATCCAAACCTTGATACGCTTTGTTTTTAGATATTTTCTGCACCTATGATTAAACAGAATAAATTTTATATATGTTGTGATTAACAACATAAATTGATTTTATATTCTATAACTGCAACTATAAAATACCAGAATATTTTTCGAAGATACATATGTATTCATAATCATATTTATATCTTTAAATATTGTTTTCACACTTTGCATTCTAACTCTAATATTTGTTTAAAGGTAAATGTTTAACCTCAAACATGCAATTGCCTCAATAGTTTCAAATAAGTGATAACGCTTATTTGAAATTAAAAAAAAAACATTTTAATGTACCTGTCCTGTTTCATTTCCTTCAAAGCTGCGGAAATTACATAAAGAAAAAGATAAGATGGCGACGAACAGGACATACAAACGATCTGAATGGAATAACGTTCATTACTTTATTAATAATAATAATATAATAATAATTATTATTGTTCATTACTTTATTAGATTTATTTTATTAGAATATCTAATTTTTATGTTCATTTGGTTAATTCTACACTTTTTTTGTATATCATGTTTAAGTACCTACCTAGATGACCGAGCTACGATCAGTTTTTTTGGTAAATCATGTTTTTGGAAATTTTATTTAAATAACAATTACATACTCATGAAATATCAATAATATTTTTCGATCTTACCAACATAATCATAAAAATTATGAACCGGTTATTTAAATAAAAAATCACGAGTGCAATTAGGAAAAAAAAAGGGAATAAACAATCGGTCTGGAGTAATTTGGATTTGAACCGGGGTCTTCTCATTTCGGGACCACCAGATTCCCCACCTGAGTGATTATAACCTTATAAAAGACGACGAAATTTACCTTCTTATTCTAATAATATTATAGCAGTTTTGCATTGCCTAAAAACTCGGATAAAACGACTTTAGTAAAAACGAATCCTAGCTAGATCGATTTATCGCTCCCTAAACCCTAAATTTCATGAAAATCGTTGGAGCCGGGTCATATATATAAATACACCCACACTGAGGTTGGAATCGAGCCCGTAACCCGCGGAGCAGACAAAAGGGCGGGCCACAGAAAACAACAAACAACTGCGCCAACGGGTTCGTCTATTTAGTAGTAGTTATACTTGTCTTCCATAGCTAAACTAATGTTTAGTAAAGTTCATTGTTAGAGCGTAGTTTAATTCGCTCGGCATATTAAACATAAACAATAAAGTTAAAGATCGAATACGCTTACTACACTAGAATAGAATCCTGCCAACGAAACCGTTTGACCTAGATTTACTCATAACACAACATTCATGTCGTTGCACTTTTAAAAACAGTCAAGTTCGAGGCGTCTCGCTCGCTTTGTACCCAATGCAAAAATTAGAATTTTTTCTAGGCACAAAACATGTTTTCTAGAAAATATTTTTGTTAAAATTACATTTTATGTGCAATTTAAATCGTAATCTATATTTTTAAGCTTTTATAGTATATTATTTTTCTAGTCATGATTTCGTAGGCGTGGTGGTAATAATTAGTAAAAAGAATTTGTGAGTAAAAAGAAGTGGATATAATATATAGTTTTACATACCGTGTCCGATAATCATATTGATCTGGTAAACATTGAAATGATGCCGCGTTGGTGCAACGGTCCCAGCCATGGATTGTGCCTGTTGCGCTGGTGGTTGCGGGTTCGATCCCCGCGCATGACAAACATTTGTATTGGCCATACAGGTGTTTGCCGTGGTCTGGGTGTTTGTGCAGTCCTTGAGGTCTCCCCAACGTGTCTCGGAGAGAACGTTAAGCCGTCGGTCCCGGTTGTTATCATGTACGCCTGATAGCGATCGTTACTCATAGTAGGGAATATATACGCCAACCCGCAGTGGAGCAGCGTGGTGGATTAAGCTCTGGTCGTTCTCCTGCATGGAGAAAGAGGCCTATACCCAGTAGTGCGATATTACAGGCTGAAGCGAAACATTAAAATGTCTAATTCTGTTGGATCCGTTTCGCCATCACATTTGAACGAGATTATCAACCCATCAAACTAATTTATGTTAATTGCTCTGCTTTTGTGCGTCATTGCGTAATATATAATATGAATAACCTACAACTATCTACGAGCACTCTTCAGAAAAAAGAATTGGGTCAGTGCATTAAGATCAGCATATTCAAAAAAACAAACACTACATTTTTATTTGTTCCAGGTTCACTAGCGTTTATATATCTAGTTACTGCTCTATTTCTGAGGGTGAGGCCAAGCGAGCGTAATTTTGTAAGTTATGAGTCGCAATGTTTAAGTCACGTAATTTACGCTGCATATGGTTTCATATACAAGTTCGATTTGTGCCACACGACTACGCAATATAAAATATATTGTGCATTTCACATTTGTATTTAAATTATGTGACATACTATGCACTATCCAAATTTGACGTCTCACGTCTTCAACCTATGCAACCTATGTATGTATTTTCATAGTTACCTGTAGTTCATCGAACATCATCGAAGTTCATCGAACTATTTTTCGAAAATCTTGATCTTGTGTTTTAAAAAAAATCTTCGGTTTATCCACTTGACTTTTTGAAGGAAGAGCCCTAGAGTCAACATTAAATACATATGTTATTAATGTTCAGTTCAGTACACTTAACTGTTCAAACAAAGAAATTTCTCACCCCTGTGATATATATAATATGTGTAGGTACAAATTTTTAAGAGAAGTTAAGCATCATTAATTCTCGAATAATTTAAAAACGATTAGCTATAAATTTCGTTAATCCAGTTTACACACTTAGTTGTTCAATGAACGAAATTATTCCGAATTTATTGAAGGAAAATCATAATATTCAAGCGTAAATATTTATGACTTCTTTACCCACTCATAACTTAATTACCTAAATTATAGTAATTACAATATTACTAAGAGACAAGAATAAATTGACTATTATTATTCAAACAAGAAATAATATAAAATACCTAAAACACACCGAACATGTACCTTATAATAAGAATACCTAGAAAATATCCAAAATAAAATCTGTTTGGATTCGTTAAATCCGGGTCCAATCTTCCAAATTATTATTTTTGTGATTCTTAGGGTGTGTATAGAGAAAATGTGTATGATACATAACAAGTGTAATGGGTAGAGAGAGATCCTACAAGTCACCTAATCAGATAAGTACGGAAATAAAGAGAAACAAAGGGAAAAAATATTTTTTAACTCAATTCAAATATTAGACTTAAACGATGGTTCAACAATATGTATAACATTGCACAATATGTATAACACAGCAGTTTTATTTTCATTGGATCAATTCGTAAATTTTATTTCTAGAAATGCTTAAACGTAATGCCGATTTAAATATTGTATATAAATTGAATTGAAGCCTCTGTCCCTATTCCAAATTTTATATTATACACGCTGACATATTTTATAACAAAAAATAAATCTATAATGTTATCTTCGACATCAATCCCATAACTTTTTTACTAACCGTTTAAACAAAACCCGAGTTCAACTGAAATATCATAACATACCCCAGTCGCATCCATACTTAACTGTAGTTTATGTGGTATTATGTATATGCTTGAATGTTTTACACAACTCGATTAAAATGCAAAAGCCGTTCAAACGAAGGCCAGTTATTACTAGTATCAGGAGAGTGGATACACTTCAACAAATAGGCTACAGTGACCCTTGTCACCGGGGACAGTTTGCCGACAACATTAGTGCTGTCAAAATTTAGTCGTTATACGTAGATGTACATACGCATGTTCATTCAAAACTTCTTGTACTGTTTCCTGACCTAATGTTGAAGAAATAGGGAGTGATAGATACGCTGTCATATATACGTATCATCTTTGATTAATCACCAATCATTTTGATGTATTCATTTGAGCACAAGATTCAAACTTAAGTAATTTAGATGATTACAACTTGGGTTCGGTTGTTGTTTCGAATTTAATATTACAATAGCGTGCTTGGATAACGGAAAAAAATATTGTAACCATTTCACTCTATAACAAAGTGTTGTTTGTGGTATTTTGGAAGACGAGGCTTCCTTCGACATATTTTTAATATAACCATCATACCACACAATTATAACTATTTATTTTTGCTACTAATTTATTTTTTTCATCATAGAAATCTGTAAATTTTTTAACTTCAAAAAGTCAATGTTTTATTTCTAACACAGTTTATTGTATTTTTATTACAATATAGCTTACCACAAAAAAATGTTTTTATAAGTATTACTGGCTGTGTCCCGCGTTTTCACCCGCGTTAATTTGAGGAAAAAAGTACTAAAATATTTTTAAACCTTTTACTGTGTAACTTAGGCGACTTACAAAGGCACGCGGCGTGACGCGGCGTCGTTACATTTTATTTTACATTATCTCCTCAATTAAGCGTCCGAATTAATTGCAATAGAGACAATGTTAATCAATATTCATAAAATTGTTCTTTATGATGAAGTACTTTTCATTCGAAAGGATTCTAGGCTAATTATAATGTAATAAAATCTTTTTTTAACCGACAAAGGAGGAGGTTCTCAATTCGTCTGTATAGGTATATAAATTTTTTTTTATGTTTGTTACCTTAGAACTTTTTACTGGGTATTTCGATGTTTTTTTTTTATCGATAGGATACGTGTCGTGTAGTTTCATTGAAATTTAATTAAGACCTATCAAGTACTTTTCAAGTTATATCTAATAGTGCGTATTTGCTTGAATATTTTATAGTCTCCACTGAAAGAGTCTTGCTAAAATCACGCTATATATCTATGTTTTGTAATCATCTAGGTTTATTCAAGTTCACTTATGTACCAAAGATTGAGTTTCTAAATTATTTTTTATCTAGCTATTAATCTTGAATTTAGTTTTACAGACGTATAAACCTAGATAATTTATAAATAAAAAAATATAAGAAGAAACGCAGCTGTCGTTTTGTAATCAATGATTCAAACAATAAAGTTTAATTTTTCGACTGAAATAAATTGAATTGAATTACTTTCTACTTATCTCCCAATTCACCAATTCCAGGTTTGAAATTCTAAAAATACTGCAATGCAACTGGCGTTACTGACTTATTTAAAATAAAAAGTCAAAATAAAAACTTTTCCTTCTCTAGCTTCTAAAATAGCAGCACACCCATATAAACTTTAATACTCCATGGTAGATATAAAATTGTGAAACTTTTAAAATCGTTGAAAAACTTTCGTCTATTTGTTTCTAATAAGATCTCAAAAAAAAAAAAAACTTAAACTAGCTTCTGCTGTTTAAGTTCATGTTTTTATTAGAACTTCTGTTCCATACATCTCTATATATATAAAAGCGAAAGGTCATTCATCACGAAATCTCCGAAACTATAACACCTACAAACTTGAAATTTGGCAGGTAGGCTCCTTATAAGACGTAGGCATCCGCTAAGAACGGATTTTATGAGAAACGACCCCTAAGGGGGTAAAACGGGGGTTAGAAGTTTGTATGAAAGTCCTATGTTTTTGAAGTAAGAGAGTTGAAATTTAAAATGTAAGCTCTATAGATGGTAAGAAGGTGTCTAAATAATGTATCTTTAGAAATCAACCCCCTCTTGGGATTAAAACGGGGGATGGTAGGTTGATTCACTCATCACGAAATCTCCGAAACTATAACACCTACAAACTTGAAATTTGGCAGAAAGGCTCTTTATAGGACGTAAACATCCGCTAAGAACGGATTTTATGAAATTCGACCCCTAAGGGGGTAAGACGGGGGTTGGAAGTTTGTATGAAAGTTCTATGTTTTAGAAGTAAGAGACTTGAAATTTAAAATTTATGCTCTATAGATGGTGAGAAGGTGTCCAAATAATGTATATTTAGAAAGCAACTCCCTTTTGGGGTTAAAACGGGGGATGGTAGATTGTCTCACTCATCACGAAATCTCCGGAACTATAACACCTACAAACTTGAAATTTAGCAAATAGGCTCCATATAGGGCGTAGACATCCGCTAAGAACAAACTTTATGAAATTCGATCCCTAAGGGGATAAAACGGGGGTTGGAAGTGTGTATGAAAGTTCTATGTTTTTGAAGTAAGAGACTTGAAATTTAAAATGTATGCTCTATAGATGATGAGAAGGTGTCCAAATAATGTATCTTTAGAAATCAACTCCCTTTTGGGGTTAAAACGGGGGACGGTAGCTTGACTCACTCATCACGAAATCTTCGAAACTATAACACCTACAAACTTGAAATTTGGCAGAAAGGCTCTTTATAGGACGTAAACATCCACTAAGAACGGATTTTACGAAATTCGACTCCTAAGGTGATAAAACGGGGTTTGGAAGTTTATATGAAAGCCCTATGTTTTTTAAGTAAGAGACTTGAAATTTAAAATGTATGCTCTCTAGATGGTGAAAAGAAGACCAAATAATGCATCGTAATCTATATATATATATATAAGAGAAAGGTCACTGACTCACTCATCACGAAAACTCAAAAACCGCTGGATGGCCCATCAATCCAGGATGGACAAAGAGTGAAATTTGGCAGGGAGGTAGATTATAGTTAGTAGACGTCCGCTAAGACGGATTTTGCGATATTCCACCGCTAATGGGGTTTAATTGGGGTTTGGGAAAATAACCGCGTTTGCTACCCCCTAATAGTTCAAGAAACATTTATATTGATCATTTATAAGTAGTACAAAAAAAAATATTTATTACAATATCTAACTTTTACGTTACTAGAATACTTTTTTATTTACCCCTGTCGTCACGGAATCACGGAAGCGCGTGTATTACGCTATTCCGTAACATATATTTACGTACAACCATATTAAAAACTAAATTGCATGCAGTATATTTTAAACATATTTACACTACAATACTATATTATTACTACATTATTTCATACCACAATTCTGACGAATTTAACGAACCATTTTGTTTGACGCGACGCGCGCCTTACGCGGACGTAGTCACGGGCAACAGTTAGTGTATTATAAAACAAAGTCCCCAAAAGTGTATGTGATCGATTTCCTCAAAATCTACTGAACGCATTTTCATACGGTTTCACTAATGGAGAGAGGGTTTCAAGAGGAAGGTTTATGGAACGGCTAAGCCGATTTGATGAGAGTTTCACTGGAATTTTACCGGGAAAACTTTGTGACACACTGATTTCAATGCGGGCGAAGCCGCGGGCACAGCTAGTAATATATATAAAAGCGAAAGGTCATTCATCACGAAATCTCCGAAACTATAACACCTAGAAACTTGAAATTTGGCAGGTAGGTTTCTTATAGAGCGTAGACATCCGCTAAGAACGGATTTTACGAAATTCAACCCCTAAGAGGATAAAACGGGGTTGGAAGTTTGTATGAAAGTGCTATGTTTTTGAAGTAACAGACTTGAAATTTAAAATGTATGCTCTATAGATAGTTAGAAGGTGTCCAAATAATGTATTTTTAGAAATCAACTCCCTTTTGGGGTTACAACGGAGGATGGTAGGTTGACTCACTCATCACGAAATCTCCTAAACTATAACAGCCACAAACTTGAAATTTGGCAGGTAGGCTTATTATAAGGCGTAGATATCCGCTAAGAACGGATTTTACGAAACTCGACCCTTAAGGGGGTAAAACGGGGGTTGCAAGTTTGTACAAAATTCCTATGTTTTTGAAGTAAAAGACTTGAAATTTAAAATGTATGCTCTATAGAAAATGAGAAGGTGTCCAAATAATGTATCCTTAAAAATCAAATCCCTTTTGGGGTTAAAACGGGGGATGGTAGGTTGACCTACTCATCACGAAATCTCCAAAACTATAACACCTAAAAACTTGAAATTTGGCAGATAAGCTCCTTATAGATCGTAGACATCCGCTAAGAACGGATTTTACGAAATTCAACCCCTAAAGGGATAAAACGGGGGTTGGAAGTTTGTATGAAAGTGCTATGTTTTTGAAGTAAGAGACTTGAAATTTAAAATGTATGCTCTATAGATAGTTAGAAGGTGTCCAAATAATGTATTTTTAGAAATCAACTCCCTTTTGGGGTTACAACGGAGAATGGTAGGTTGAGTCACTCATCACAAAATCTCCGAAACTATAACAGCTACAAACTTGAAATTTGGCAGGTGGGTTTCTTATAGGGCGTAGACATCCGCTAAGAACGAATTTTATGAAACTCGACCCCTAAGGGAATGAAACGGGGGTTGGGAGTTTGTATAAAAATCCTATTTTTTTGAAGTAAGAGACTTAAAATTTAAAATGTATGCTCTATAGATGGTGAAAAGATGTCCAAATAATGCATCGTAATCTATATTTATATATAAAAGAGAAAGGTCACTGACTCACTCATTTACGAGAACTCAAAAACCGCTGGATGGTCCATCCATCCAGGATGGACAAAGATGAAATTTAGCAGGGAGGTAGATTATAGTTAGTAGACGTCCGCTAAGAACGGATTTTACGAAATTCCACCGCTAAGGGAGTTTAATTGGGGTTGATAGTTTGTATGAAACATATAGCAGCTATAAGTTCGCCTGATAGGTTATTTATACTGCAGCCTGAAAATAAAACTAAAAATGTGGTGTATAAAGAGGTTTTATAAAAATAACTATTAAATTATACTAAATTGTGCCTTTTAAAAAATTGCTCAGTGTGATAAGCATTTCAAGTGACTGAAACAAAAAAATAATTTGCGTTAAACATCTTGATAGAAATGCATTTCTTCATAACCACGCGGACGTAGTCACGGGCGACAGTTAGTGTATTATAAAACAAAGTCCCCAAAAATGTATGTGATCGATTCCCTCAAAATCTACTGAACGGATTTTCGTGCGGTTCCACCAATGGAGAGAAGGTTTCAAGAGGAAGGTTTACGGAACGGTTAAGCCGATTTTGATGAGAGTTTCACTGGAAGTTTGCTGGGAAAACTTTGTGACACACTGATTTCAACGCGGGCGAAGCCGCGGGCATAGCTAGTACATATATAAACAAATGTTTCTCATGTGCGGTTCTAGTGTTGCAGACGTCTATAAGCTACGGTAATCTCTTACCATTAGATGAGCCGTACGTTGCTTTGCCGATCTAGTTACATAAAAAAAATACATTTTATATCCTATTATCTCATAATTCTTAAAAACTTAAATCTATACATATAATAAAATGGCAGGAAAGTCAAAACCGTAGGGTGAATATTTTTTTTAATTCAATTCAATTAAGTCAGGTCAACATATGGGCTACATATTGTCACGCTATCACCTATGGGGAACGAGCAGTGAACCATTTATTTCTTCAACGTATTCTGTAACAACGTGTAATATAACGACGCATATTTGAATGTTGTTGTTATTATGTTAATAACCATGCTATAAGCTAGCTTCACACTATAAAAATCACGCAATATAAGTAACTTAGGCAGATAAACATAATTAAATGAATATAAGTAGTATCAAGACATTATTAAAGCAGCGCCATCTATGAGATTTCAAAAATATCATCATCAATCCCTTTTTGAATATAAATAATAATGTATAAGAAAAAAGCCAACCCGCATTGGAGCAGTGTGGTGGATTAAGCTCTGATTCTCCTCCTACATGGGGAAAGAGGCCTAATGCCCAGTAGTGGGATATTACAGGCTGAAGCGTAAGAAAAAAGTTTATATTGTTTTTTTATGGATTCATTTATCTTATCCGGCCATTATCGCAAAAACAGTGAACCATAAATAAAATAAAAATTACTACTAATAATAATAAATAAATAATAATAAGACTATTTTTGAACAAATGTTTTATACATAAAGCTTCAGCCAGCAATGTTCCACTGCTGAACATAGGCCTCTTTTCCCATGTAGGACAAGGATCAGAGCTCCAATCCACCATGCTCCTTCAATGCGGTTTTCCCTATTATGAGTAACGACCGCCATCAGGTGTACATGATAACAACCGGGACCAACGGCTTAACGTGCTCGAGGCACGGTGGGGAGGTCCACGAGGACTGCATAAACACCCAGACCACGGCAAACATATGTATGGGCAATACAAACGTTTGTCATGTGCGGGGATCGAACCCGCAACCGCCAGCGCAACAGTCACAAAAATGTGCTATAACCGTTGTGCCTACGCGTCGTCTTTAAAAAGTACGACATCGTTTGTTCGTAAAAATTAAATCTTCAATTTCTTTTATTAAATATCTTCTGATATAAAGTAAAAGTGAGAAAAGCAAAGTAAAGAAAAGTAGTAAATTTGAGTATTGTGTAAATAGGACTTAAGTCCTATCCAGCAGATACGTCTCCTTTAGAACAAGATAAAACGACTATTGAATGCAATGCTGTGAAGCGTAACAAGAAAATCGCTCTTTACTCTACTTATTGACGGAGTGAAATTCCTTTATAGACTAATGAATCCTGAAGATAAATTGTTCACATTAGTGTTGTTTTAAGCTGTTGATCTTATATTATATTTGTAATTGCTTGTTATATTAACCTCCTATAGGTATATATGTACATACAGATTTAAATACAAATGTTTTTAAAATGTATATATAAAATAATGCTAGTGTTTGCTAGAAAACGAAAAAAACTGACTTTAATTACATTTACAAGTAATAGACGAGAAAAAGTAACAAACGCACTATTCGCCACTACGACACTCGAAGGTTTCCATCGATTTCTCTGGGATGTCATCATCAGATCCTGATTTCCTTATCATGGTACTCTCGTTGGGATATTTCCTTTCCAACAAAAAAGAAATATTAAAATCGGTTCATAAACGACGAAATTATTCGCGAACATATATAAAAAATACATATCTCATCTCATCCTCCTCCTTTTTTGAAGTCGGTTAAAAATGGAAAATTGAAAACTAAAATGGATATTAATTTTTAAATGGTTCAAGCAATTCATACGGACACGTCTTTAGTTGTTTCAATTATAATCATACTGTTTATGGTACACCACTGAGAAAAACAGAATTATATATAACGAAATTATAGTAACAAGGATGGACAAAGACGGTATTATCGTATAAAGAAGAAAGATTTAAAATGTTGTTTTAAATTGTGATAATATTAATATTAATGATAATTCAATTGTGATAACGTAATTTAATAACAATCAAATAACTATAGTAATCGTTGTTAATGCGTTGGCGCAGTAATCTCATATCCTGAATTTAATGGCTACATATTACAACATCCTATTGGGAACCGATGAGTGTGAGACGTTTACTTATTTAAAAAAAATTAAGTCTCATCTTTACAAACAAAGAACCTAAATCCATCATCTCTTGAATACAGTTAAGTTTATATACTACTAATGGCAAGTGTAGCAATACCTAGTAAGATACAAAAACGCCCACTGAATGTGAAACATTTACGTCAACGTCTTAATAACCGCGCTCCATCCCGCATATACGAGTATGTCTATTCGAGCAATTTTGATGAAAGCCGCTTGAGTTTTGGAGATATTAGCAAAAGTTCTCATTACTATGTCTCTACAGAATGTTATTATTACTCATTTCTATCACTTCAAAATTATAGATAAACTTATAAACTTGACTGATCGATTTTCCAACGTAAGCCCGTTAATCCATTTATCTGTAAGAGTTCCTTAATTTTGATGCAGTGTAAATAAATAAATGGTTGTTAGTAAATTATTTATGATAATGATCTTAGCCAAAGCTCGAGAAGCGACTATTGATCCTTTTAAGTTAACAGATCCTTTGTATTACCATCGGCGTTATTTATTTGACATATAGGATATATTTTTTTCTGAATTATATATTTTTCTGATAGTAAAAGATTTATTTCTCGATAAAATACATTTAGAGTTATTGCTAATTGACAATGAAAAAAATATTGTTTTAAAACTCTCATAATAGTAACAAACACAAAAGTGTCACAAAGTCGTGATGTCTGTTCTTTTTTTTTTAATTAACCTAATGTAACTTTGTCTAAGTCTTTAGTTCCGGTTTGCAGGCATTCGTTAACAGGTCTTTGTCGAGCGGCAAAGTAAACGATGCTTAGTATGAAGCTGCAGTGGCTAATCCGCCTACCCAGCGTTGGGGTAATGTTCATGAATCTTCATTTGTGTAACATTATTACATAAAGCTCTGTTTCCGCTGCTTTCAAATAGCTCTACTACTAAATACGCTTAACTACAGAACTAAATAACTACACTACGATATGACCAAGAACAACCAATTTAACTGTTGGCTTTAACATAAAATTAACAAAACTAGTGTTCGCCCAGTGGTTGAAATTCGACCATAAATTATTTAAATTATAAGTTTGAACATTATCAAGGTTCTGTTGTCAAAGACTATAATGATAAACAAGAGTCAATATGCGTCTGTATGTCAAGTACATAGGAGTGTGTGTGATGTTTTTTTATTGTTTCCATGTATTTTTCTGCACTCCTTCTCTATATAAACTGTGTGCATAATTTCATTCTCCTCCATCTAAGCATTTTTTGTAAAAAGGGGTACAAAGTTTTGGATTCACGTATCAATATATAGAAAAAGATGTTTAATTTGTCTGTTGAACTTTTTGTATAAAGTGTCTATTATTTATCTATATATAAAATCTAAATACCATAGAATCTATTTCAACATATCCTCATTCCGCTCATCCGCCAACCTGCATTAGAGCAGCGTGGTGGATTAAGCTCTGGTCGTTCTCCTGCATGGAGAAAGAGGCCTATATCCAGTAGTGGGACATTACTGGCTGAAGCGTATATCTTCATTAAAGTAAATATTCTTATAACAAGAAAAAAGATATAGACATTGATAAAATGGTCAAAACAAAACCTAGTAGAAAACATAGATTTAAGAAGTTTAAAGATGAAATTATAAAATAGAATTTTATTTAAAGGAAAAATGTAATTTTCATTGAGCAATAATATTTAACAATTTAGTAAACGCAATAATGTAATAAACTCTGCAGAACTAAAATGCCAGTACACAAACAGATTGAAGCAGCAAAAGAGATTAAAGTTATATTACGGATACTAACCGAGTTCCCACTAGAAAATAAACTGATAAAGCGATCATCGCTCAAAGAAATATTAACTTATTTAGAAACTATATTTAAACAAAAACAATTTTGTTGGTTATATTTTACAGTTCCGAAACACACCGGGCGCAATAATAATATACGTACTGAAGTATGTAACCGCCATAAAGCCTCATTTGTGTCTATATAATTTAGATACACGTTTTAAATCTATAGCATTTCCGATTCTGCTTGATGATTTTATTATATATTATATACCCGCGACTTCGTCCGCGCGGAATTTAACAAAAAGCTATTGTTCACTTCGTGGAGTTATAAAATAAATAAATTTCTAAAATAAAAGTAGCCTAAGCTACTCCTTATCACATATCTGCCAGTAAAAGTCCCGTCAAAATCGGTCCAGCTGTTTCAGAGATTAGCCGGAACAAACAGACAGAAAGACAGACAGACAAAAATTGTAAAAAATGTTATTTTGGTGTATGTACCGTGTATACAATCATATGGATTTAGTAAAAAGCGGTTATTTTTATATTACAAACAGACAGTCCAATTTTATTTATTTGTATATAGGTTATTTTAGGTAGGTATCTCCATAAAGTTTACTTTGTAGATTGTATGAACAAATAAAACTTGTATTATCTTTGTAACCCTATCAGGGTTGAAAACATAATACATATTACAACAGTACAATGATGTTCGTAATAAATTACCTAATTAAGTAACAAAACCTTAATAAAATGTAAGAACACTCCGACCACTGAGGATACCATACAAGTGAATCAGATAAAACAAATATTTCGTAACGCCATGAAATGTTGCCATGAAATATTAAAATGTGTTCATTTTCGAATCCTTTTTTTAGTAGTTCCACCTCTACAGCAGTAACCGTAATGCCTATTCCACTAAACTTTCAAATACCTATTATAGTTCCAGAAATCCTGTAGCTCTATGACAAACAGGTGGCACACGAACGAACAGATAGACAAAAAGAGAGTCGACCAGCGGAGTCTCACTAAAAGAGTTTCTTTGTTCCGTATGGGTACGGAATAACTATTAAACTGTTCATATTATTCTATTTAACACAACAGGTTCACGAAATCAATAGTAATGCTATTTTTTATAAGAAAAAATTGTAAACGTAACATTTCTATGCAGTACACGTAACTTAAAACGTGCTTCGTTTGCCGATATTTGAAACAAAGCCAGCCTTGACATGAAAACACAAATCAAACTGCCGCTATGAATGTACTACTTAAAGTAATATAGAGCTATTTAAAAAAAGCCCTCAGTGGATTTTATGAAGGTAAAATTGAAATAGGATTACGTATCATAAGACTTTCTATATAATCTATAAATATACTATATAAATCTTATAATTACTACACGCTACCTGACCTGACAGACATTATTTTGTCTTGAACTGTCAAGCGCGTAAAGTTGAAATCATCTTTAAGTTTCCAAAAATTTCTGAACGTTTTTCTTAATTTTTCATTCCACAAGAACCTTCTAAAACTTTATAAAAACGCTTAAAAAATGAACAAAATCTGTAAAATCGTTCTCTAATTATGAAGTGACCAATAGCAACAGGGATTAATTTTCATACATATAGGAGATCTCAATGTAATTTACAGAATGTAATATAAGAAGTTTTGCTATAAAATATCAAATCCCCTAATTCTACTACACGCTTATTTTGCCAACATTTCCCACAAATCGGCACATATGGCACATACACACCAAACCCTTTTCACATTGTATGTACATTAAAAAAATAAATATTTTTTTTATATACATACCGCTCTGGTGTGGTAGTGGGCCTTTTTTCTGTTTCGAGGGTTGTGAGTCTGGATGTATTATTTCTATGTATATTTATCTAAAAAATATTTATCTATATCAGTCAGCTGTAACCTATGATATAAGCATTAAGTTGCTTAACATAGGAACAGACATAAAAAAAGAAAGTCTGATAATTTAGTTTTTATACTATATTTTTAAGTGGATTAAGTTGTGAAGAAAAGAGCACTAAGTTATTTTAAAAAACTTGGTCGATCAAATTTCTGTCATAACACACGTTAAATAAAACTTACGATGAATAAGCTAGCACGGTGTGCTTACTTACAATATATTTTTAAATTACCAAATAGTGTCTGAGTATTGTCATAGATTCAAGGCATTGTAATAAAGTTTATAATAGAAGTCTTAAAATAATAATTCTGCAAAGGAAGCTAATTAAAGTACCTGTTGTTTTTCCTTTTTATTACTAAAAATAATATGTCAATGTATATATAAAATAAGCCTCTCTGTCTTGGTACAGTACCTGGCGATAAAAATTGCTCATCAAACTCTAGAAACAGTAATTCCGACTTCATTGAGCGTTGCGGTCCAAGATCCAACACCCCCATACCTGTCTTATTTTCTGATGGACAAAATGTATACAATATAGCTAAGACCAGGGATTTTTTTTAATATTTGCTATATGTACGTAAAAATGGTACTAAACGTTATATTTGTTACTCAAAATACTAACAGTCCTATATCTATTAAGTCAATTATGATAGTATTCAATTTTTTATTATTATCCTTTGTACAAAATACACCAATTTTTTCTATAAGTGCTCTCTTTACGTATGGGTAAAATATTTAAAAAAAACACAAAATGTATACATATTTATTATCATTATTTATCAAAATCATCCATATCTAAATGAAATTGCTTTTTAAATCTCCTTTTTTTTCGGACTGCTGAACTAGATTGTAGTAGAATTGGTTTCAGTACTGACTTCGTTTATAATATCGCTCGAAATTCTTCTTGAAATTTCAGTGGCATTTGCAACTCACTATTGAACCTTTTTAAAATAATTACTTACATTTTCATCTTCATTGTTTTTTAATTTTACGGCTTCGATAACAATATAACTCATTATACTTTATAAATTTCTTATAATTGACTTTGTAAAGATTTCCTTCTTTTTCCTAAAGATTCCATAGCACAACTTTAAATGTGCGGGGTGAAGCCCTTGGGGTATAACCGCATTTAAGCTCTTCAATCTTTATGTTAATGAGCTGTTTGTAGGACTCAGAAGCAAACAAGTCAGATGCTGGATGGATCGCTTCAGCCTATGACATTCTACTGTTGGGCATAGGCCTCTTTCACCATGTAGGAGAAGGATCAGAGCTTAGTCCACCACGCTGCTCCAATGCGTGTTGGCGGATATATTCCCTACTATGAGTAACGATCGCTATTAGGTGTACATGATTACAACCGGGACTGACAGCTTAACGTGCTCTCCGAGACACGGTGAGGAGACCCCACAAGGATTGTACAAACAACAAACCACGGCAAACATCTGTATGGCCAACACAAATATTTGACACGTGCGGGGATCGCACCCGCAACCGCCAACGCAACAGTCACAAACCAGTGACATGAGATTTATATATATTAAGATAGATTAAGATTATTTTAAGAAGAACTGTGACAAATATAGTTGTAACTCGAGGAAAATAGGTTTACGACACCAAATTTTTAATATCTTGCAGCCAGTGTTTTCTTTCTGAACGTAATATCCGTTTCTGATATAAAGTTGGACAGAAATATTTATACTTAGTTACCGTTAAATGAAAAGAAAACTTTGTCAAAGTCTAGTCAACGCTATCAAAGTCTAATGCGGATATAGTATTACTTTTTATGAATAACGTTTTTATGAATACGTTTAATATGCACATAGGTGGTCTGTTCCTAAAATTCCTAAACATTAAGTTTAGCTTGTATTTTAAGTAGCAACAGGCTGATATAGATCTACATTTGCATTATATGTATATATATATATATATATATACATATAATAAATATATATATACATATAATAAATATATATATATATATATATATAATAATATATATATAATATATATATATATATATATATATATATATATATATATATAGAATTGGACCTTCGTCCCTGGACGCGAGAGCACTGCCAACTCTACCACCAGGCAAATGAGAATTTTGACAAACATATTATATTATTCTGATTTCTATAGAGAGTAATCTATCTTAACAGATAAAATAAACGAATTTAAATAAACGAAATAACGTTGCTTAAATTGAGTGATGAAATACATAAATTTATAAATAATTACATTCTTATAAAAGTGATTTTTAAAAATCTCTCAGTTTAATCTGAATTTTAAATAAAATCACCATCACATCATCATCATCACATCAGCCTATCGCGGTCCACTACTGGACATAGGCCTTACAACACCAAAAACGGCGTGAACTCATGTGTTTTGCCTATAGTGACCACGCTGGGCTGGCTGGGCTGGCTTTGTCGCACCGATGACGCTCCTGCCCGTCTTCGGCCTGTGTATTTCAAAGCCAGCAGTTGGATGGTTATCTCGCCATCGGTCGGCTTTTTAAGTTCCAAGGTAATAGTGGAACTGTGTTATTTCTAAAATAGTAACTTCTTATTAATTATAATTAAAATATTTTTTGTTTTGACAATTAAAATAATACAAACATGTACTTGATATCAATTTCTCTCATAGGAAAGATTTGTCGCAAAAATATCCCAAACTTTAAGTGAGTTGATTCTCTTTTGTTTTTTATGCGAAAACGAAAAATCATAGTGTAATATAACGTAAATTCAGCTATCTCTGCAGGCTGTAAGCAATTGCAATACCATAAAAAGTACAAGCTTATTTGTATCCAAAGAAAAAAGTGACTTGCGACTTTTCATATTTCAAACGAAACCTAGATAAACAAAACGTATGTAGGTAAAAAAAAATGTGTGATAATACACCGCTTGAACCAGTCGTATACATGTTGTAAGCAATTACCTACAACTAAACTACCAAAATAACCAAGTTTTCCGATATGAGTTTCAATATTTTTATTCACACCCAAATTACATGAAATATTTCTGTGATTTGGGTACTGCATTATTATTCGGGTCAGACTTTAGTATAAGCAACAAAAACTTTAAAAAATATATAAAAGTGTATGCGGAAACTAACATAACACATTATTTTTTTATACGTTTATAAATCCTTATTCTGATGGCTAGTTTATTATGAAACATTGTAAGCTATCAAACACCGCGGCAGTCGTTTATTTATTTAGTATATAAATCTAAATAATAAAAAAGAACTTTTGTAAAAAACAAAAATAAAATAATAATAAAGTTTATTTACATTTACAATGTGACGTCTACTAGATATAGAAAGAAATATTTCAATTGAAAGAGCAACGGTCCTCTACACGTTGCCAAAAAATACAATTTTATTGTATTTGTTTGGTAACATGTGGCCGCTCTACTAAAATTGGAATATGGTGAATATACGGTGTATTTTTTATTGTGTTTTATATGTCGGAACGTTGCGCTTGGAAACTAAATTAAAAATAAAGAAAACAATTTCGAACAGGTAATATAACTAAATATATAACGATATTAAATAATTATATTTTAAGTATAACAACTGACTTTCTTGCCTGTTCTTTCTAGCAAAATTTGCATTTTAAGACCATTGTGGTATAAAACATAAACTTTAATTACAATTATTATACAAAGTTCTAATTTAGAAGTGTTTTATAACATATTTGAATATACAATTTTTTTATTGGATTTCATTATAAAAGCAAAGTTTTAAACTTACTACTATATAGTTTACTAGCTTTGCTGACAGCTAATCTTGATTGGCTTTGAAATAAATTGAAAATAATTTACAGTAAGTACGGAATTTCGACAAGTTCTTAAACATATATTCAAGACCAATAAATAAATAATTTAAACCCAAAACAGATCCTTGCTTATTTTAACATTTAACTTAATTTCATATTCTATAATACAAATAAACAAAAAATTTCTAGCATAATTAGAAGAGTTTATATACGTTCTTGGCCAGTAATTTCAAACTATTACATTTCATAGTGTACAAGAAAAAAAGTTCCATCAAATCATAACAAAAAAAAAGTAATTTCCACATTAACCGCAAACAGCGCAACTGAGAAGACAGTCGTAAACTTTCGTAATAGCGAAAGTAATAAACACAAATACACACGAGGGAAAATAACGTCCGAGAAAGCACCCCGCCCTAGTTTCCGGTTTTGTCCCATCAAAACAGTCATGTCGCATCTCTTTGGACATTCGTTTGTTCTCAGCGGGAGTAATTCAAGCGACACAAAGAATGTATCTGTAATGTAATCATAGGACTCTTAACATTTATAAATAACAAATAATGTTTTCGACACATATTATAAAACATCATCATACTAAAACAAAAATGTTAAATGCTATGTATGTACAGCGAAATTATAACAAAATTGCAAGATTTCAGATCAACACCTTATGTGTTCAATTTCCAAATTATATATTTCAGAGTACATAAGAAAATTGTAATTAATGTTCATTATATACGTTAGGAAAATATGATTGATTGTGACATTGTATTCTCTGATCGGCTTTTCAATCACTGAGAGCCATAATGGAATCCTCGGGCAATAAAACAAGTATTCGTTATACATGGTTATGAACAGTAATCTTATGTATATTAAAATAATGTACTTTTGTATTGTTTAATATTGCATACATATATTTACATAGTGGAAAGAACGTTATTTTAATACAAGTATAAAGTACAATACAACTGTTTAAAAAATTCGCAGTCTCCTTCCTAATGATCACTTTGCACACAAAGTAGAAGTAAACTTATAGTTTCTTAGACGCTAAACTTTAAATAATAGTAACGATGAATAAATATTTTCAAAGAAACATTACCTAGACTGCAAGGAACGCAAACCAACTTTCTGATTGCGAAAATAAAAGAACACTTTGAGTTTGAAAATGTAAAATGTTATTATTACTATGTTTCCTTAACGATACTGTTTGGGAATAAAAAGTTGCCGTATAAACTTTTAATATCCAGAACAAAATCAGCATTTTTTCATCGATTATACGTAATACACGTTTTCGTGTCGTAAAAATGTATTACTAAAACGGCAATTTATTCGCCGAGTTTTAAGTTTTTACTAGTTTTGAAAATTCCAAATCGTTCTGGCGCCGCTACTAGCCCCCTGACTCACTTAATGTTGTCTGTCCACCTGCCAACATTGCATTTCCTGATGCGAAGTAACCATTCTATCGCCACGTTTTACCGACTTGAAATTGGTTTTTCTAGCTATTCTTTGTAACCATTTTCCTTATACACCTTATTTAATCAAGTAGAAACATGAGTTATATGATGAAGTAGAACATAAGTGAGGAACGTATTATTTGATGATTTGAGGTCTTCAAGCATTATTATCGGCTAACAATAAGATATGTGTCGACGACAAACCTATGATTTATAACCACCAGTCTTAGTGCTTAAGGATCTTGTCACCATTTGCATAACTCTAAGAATAAAACCTGATTATTTTTTTTCAAATTACATTTACTGTCAAACCTATATATAAACCTATACATAAGATGAAAGTGGGAGAAGTCAGTTTTGTGCTGAAAGTATTACAGGCAATCAACACCACATTGCTATTCATACTTAATGAAAGTCACAATCGTATATAATTTATATTAAAGCATATTTTACTTATCGTCTTATTGTTTTGAGTTAGATACTAATACCTATATTATACGCTCGACTATAAAGTCATAACGACACGAGATATTATGAAAGTTTCGACATAATATGAATCGTATTCTTCCTAACTCTTTATGCTATTTTCAAATTTGATGGAATGCCTGTCTAGGTACAAACAAAGATCTGTCATTTATCCCACAGTCGGCAGCACATTAGCACAATCATTAGTTGCTAACACTCGAATGTCCATATACGTTCATTTTTTGTATATATTTTAAGTTTTTTTTTTTTTTTTGTAATGTAAATAAGTATTGTTAGTTAATGAGAAAGAAACCATTTCCAAATGCGCTAGAAGCAACAAAAAAATATTACAGAATTTTTTGAAATAAAAATTCATACTTAATTTCCCGTATTAAATTACCTGTAAGAAAATCAACATGTAATAAGCTCATGACATTATATGTATAATCTACAACAGAATTTTAAATAAACACCTTCAAAAACGGCAAGAAAAATATTTTGTAGGATTATATTGTACAAACGTTTCATTATTTAAGCCTCAGAAAGGAAATATGAACAATATAAACAATCTAATTTATATTTTCTACTCGCATTTAAATATTTTTGACTGTATATATACCTCAATAGAATCCGTATTGCTATGGATATGCCATTGTAAATACAATGAAGTACATATATCGAGTACTAACGAGCGTGAGATACTTATTCTAATTTGCTAACTGAGTATATTGCGATGCTAGGTATGCCAGTAAGAGATAACTAACTACATTTTCACTTAAGCTGAAAATTTAATGTTATTTCCCACAAACTTTAATTATTTAAAATACTGTAAACGTTATTAAACTAGGCCGTAGGAGTGTGGGACAAACAGGAAACAAAACACTGCACATTCCATTTGATGGAATAAAAGCATTTATGTTTTACACTAACTATGTATGAAAGGCAACGTTTATGTTTTGGTGATATACTTTTGATTAAATTTCAAAATATGTTTAAGGATCAATAAGTAATTAATACAATGTAACAAGAGGTCATTCCGTAGAATGAGAGATTATTAATATAAATTCAATATAAAAAAGACCTCTAGATCGACCTCTGTCGAAAACACGTTTTAAGAATAATTTGCAAACTTTATTTCATTTACAGATAAATGTTAAATAAAATTACGAGCAGATAAGAACGAAGCAAAGATTAAGAGATTTCTGGATTATATCGAAATACTTAAATTTAGATTATATTGGAATTTTTTATAATCTGGTATTCTATAAAATATACTGGCTGTGCCCCTCGATTTCACACGAGTTAATTTGAAGAAAAATAGTCTTACTCGGTAATTGGGCTATGCACACAAAATAATTTTCATTTCGAACCATTAGTTCATGAGATTAGCGCGCTTACAGAAATAAACAAACTTTTCACCTTTATAATCATCACTTCAGCCTATCGCAGTCCACTGCTGGACATAGGCTTCCACAAGTTCGTGCTAAAAATGGCGTGAACTCATGTGTGGCCCATAGTCACCACGCTGGGCAGATGGGTTGGTGACTGCAAGACTGACTTTGTTTGCACTGAAGATGCTGCTACCCGTTTTCGGCCTGTGTATTTCAAAACCAGCAGTTGGATGGTTATTCCGCCATCGGTCGGCTTTATAAGTTCCAAGGTTGTAGTGGAAGTGTGTTATACACACATGCACCTTTATAATATTATACACCTTTATTACCATTATTATACACCTTTATAATATTAGTATAGTATAAACTGGCAATTTGACAACGTGTTGGCGGAACGGTCACAGTACAGGTTATGGCTGTTGCGCTTACGGTTGCGGGTTCGAGCCTCTTATATAACAAACTTTTGTATTGGCCATACAAATGTTTGCCGTAGTCTGGGTGTTTGTGCAGTCCTTGTGGGTCTTCCCGCCGTACCTCGAAGAGTAGGTTAAGCCGTCGGTCCCGGTTCTTATCATGTACACCTGATAGCGATCGTTACTCATAGTAGGTATATATCCGCCAGCCCGCATTGGAGCAGCGTGGTGAATTAAGCTCTGACCCTTCTCCTACAGGGAAAGAGGCCTATGCCCAGCAGTGGGATATTATAGGCTGAAGCGTAGATTGGCAATATATAAATTTACATTTCATACTTTTCAAATGAATTTGAACGATATTTTCAACAAACTTAATATATAATTAATAACAAAATCTAAAGAAATATTCTATAAATATAAAAGTTGAATAATGTCATGAATAATAGTTGTGATGGGCACATTCTACTGGAAACTTTTTTAGTGTATTGTAGCAAACAGTTGCCTTAACGCCATCGGTCACAGGTTCATTTTTCGCTCCGTACAGATATTTAAAATTGTACAAATATTTTTATCAATTTATGCGTACTTCGTTGTGGGTCTCCCCAACATGCTTAAGAAGGTATTTAAAGTCATCAGTTCTGGTTTATATTATGGACACCACATAACAAACTCTACTTTGTATGAGAATGTATCAGAACGATCACGTTGAATTAAGCTCCAAACCTTCTCCTGTGACTGCTTGCTTATACTTAGGCTGATTCACTTTTGTCTTATAGAAAACATCCTCTTTCATTAAATTAATTCATTTATTAAATATAGGTGAAGCAACTCTTGACCTCGATTACAAACTTTTTGAATTACTTATAACTGAATGCATCTATATTACGTATTAAAAATTTTACAGACAGCAAGCCGCAACTCTATTTAATTATTGTACTTATCTACAAGTATAATGCGTTTCTTGTTCAGGTGTATTCGTATAAAGCTTTATATGACTTCAGCAGACTCCCGCACTGCATATAAATTTGCATATTAAAACTTACATACGCTGATCGGAGCGCGGGCAAGTATTTTAAGCATGTACGTTAGTGAAATTAATAATGACATTCTTTGGTTTCTGGTTACTGGAGCTAGTTTGTGTATTTGGAGATTATTTTGACATACATTAGCATTAATGAAATAGACGAAAACTGTTATAACTTACTTAGAGTTAAATTCATAATTTAGACTTATCGTTGTTTGTTGTTGAAAGCTCGAGACATTTTTGCATTTAACGAACACTGATAATGTTTTTCCAGATATCTGTATCACTCATTTATGTATATTAAAGAAACTCTTAAAAGTTTGTTAGAATAGCCTTAACTATGAAGAGTCAATTTGAAAGTTATTTATGTAGTATATGCTCTTATGCTCTACTAATTGGGCACTTGGGGTATATCACGATTCATAGTTAGTAAATCAATGATATATCAAACCTAAACCGAAGTGAGCTAGTTTATTTTTTCAGATGAAGTAAATATGAAAGATACCATTGAAATGTTTAAAAATGCGAATTGGTCAGGAACTAGCTAAACTCGTCGCAAGACTAGTTTATTTGTATGGAAATATTTTTGTAATTTTATCTCAATTATATTGTTAACGATTATGAATATGCATGCATTCATATTTAAAAGTAATAGATAATTCTAATAATTCTAACAAACGTATGACGACGGCTTCATCAGCATGAATGGGAATCCTAAAAGATACAGTAATAATATCGATAGCCAAATAAAATTTAAAATTATTCACTCATATACATAGATCTATAAAAAACAGATCAATGCCCATATAACACAGGTTTATAAATGCACAAAAAAATAACATCCCAAAAACGGTTTATCTGTCTACTAGATATGTTGTATGAGTTATATTCTATTCAAAACTACACCGCCGCAACCAAATTTAATTGCTAAATTGCCACCATAAAATTATTAGCCGGTCACAAAATGTTGCAGCGAATGCAAATTATCAGAAATTCAATACAATTGCCACTTGTTCAGCTTGTTGAATTGTTCTGACCACGTATGTTTTATAGGTCGCTTTATTCATTGGATTTTGAGTACTATTTAATTAAGGCGTAAAAACACTGCACACTTAATTATTTGGTTAGAGTTACTATTGTTTTATTTTATTTTTTATTAGAATTCGTATTCTTTTTATGATACAGGTTGAATACGAACGAGGTGCATTAAGTGAAACCATCTAATATTATTAAACGAGCAATTCTTGTGTATACATATATTATATATATAGAATCTGAATCTCGGAAACGGCTTCAATGCTTGCAAAACTTGACTAACATTATACAAGCAGAGAGATCTTATGATGTAGATGTTTCACGAGAGTGGGCGTCACAACGTGTGGCCACTAAAAATGATGAACAACGGGAACAACGTCTACAAGATTTGCGGCAGCGTGCAGCACAACGTGTAGCTACTGAAAATGAGGAACAACGGGAACAATGTCTACAAGATTTGCGGCAGCGTGTAGCACAATGTGTAGCTACTGAAAATGAGGAACAACGGGAACAACGTCTACAAGATTTGCGGCAGCGTGCAGCACAACGTATAGCTACTGAAAATGAGGAACGACGGGAACAACGTCTACAAGATTTGCGGCAGCGTGCAGCACAACGTGTAGCTACTGAAAATGATGAACAACGGAAACAATGTCTACAAGATTTGCGGCAGCGTGCAGCACAACGTGTAGCTACTGAAAATGATGAACAACGGGAACAATGTCTACAAGATTTGCGGCAGCGTGCAGCACAACGTGTAGCTACTGAAAATGAGGAACAACGGGAACAACGTCTACAAGATTTGCGGCAGCGTGCAGCACAACGTATAGCTACTGAAAATGAGGAACAACGGGAACAACGTCTACAAGATTTGCGGCAGCGTGCAGCACAACGTGTAGCTACTGAAAATGAAGAACAAAGAGAATACCGATTAGAAGAACAAAGACGTCGAGACGAAAGACGTCGTAGGGCTTTAGAACTTCATAATTATTTACCGACATATAAATGTGCCGTTAATGCAGCTGTGCCACGCCTCATGACTATTTGAAATTTTGTGTATCCATTGTGGTGCATTGCATTTCTCTGAGGAACGCGTCTCTAATAGTGTTAATAGAAATTCTTTTGGTGATTGTTGTTTGCACGGACGAATTTTAATAGAACAACCAAAATTTTTAAATGAATTAGTAAGTCTCTTTTTAAATCGTCACCCACATTCGGAAGATTTTCATAGAAATATAAGAAAGATAAACGCATCTTTTGCTCTAGCATCCTTTAATGCAGAAGCTGACAGAACTATAACTATAGCCATGGCATTTATAGTTTTATCGTTTGCGGACAAGTATATCATAAAATGAATATGGCAGCTAACCCGACGCAAAATGATGTTGGTGTCTTTGGACGGCCACTGTACGGGCAACTATACTTTTTAGATCCTGATGAATCCGTTAATGAAAGAGTTAACCGTCCACTTAATTCTGGAATTACTACCTCAATGTTATTGGAGTTCATATTTCGAGCGCAAAATCATTATGTACAGGGATATATAATGATGCGGGAAGAAGAGGACGAAATAAATCGGTTAACTTCTGCCCAAGGGCTACCCCCACCATACGTAAAGGTTTTATTTAGACTTCCAAATCAATTCCAAACCAGCGTGTAATGAGGTTTGTGCAGTTTTTACACTAAATGCTGATCAAAGCTTGCCAGAAAATCAAATGATTGTTCACCAGCGCAATAAACACATTGTCTCTTTAAAGAATGTTGATAAGCGAGTCGAACCATTTACCCGTTATTATACCCAGCTGGTACGGATGGTTTTAGCCCAGATTTGCAGCTACAAACGCCTTATACCAGTCGCAGTAATTTAACTCGCCTTGAACTGGCACAATACAGAATTTCGTTTCGACCAGAGTTTGTTAAATTTTTAACAGTATCTCCACTAACAGAAGGATATGATGTACAGGAACTTCCATTTAATGCACTGCATTTAGGGGGCTGATTATTTCAACAATATTTAGTGGATACTTACATTCGTGTAGAGCGTGACCGTATTCAATGGATAAAATATAACCAAAGTAAGATTCTAGCTGAACAATATACGGTAGTAACAAGTTTTATTAATCAACTTGCCGAAGAAAAAAATGCCACAGTTGGTGAAAAGATTATTTTACCATCCTCTTTTCCTGGTTCGACGAGGTATGATGGAACATGGAAAAGATGGGACATGGAAAATTTTGAAGATGCAATGGCTATTGTTCGACGGTTTGGATCACCTGATTTTTTTATCACCATGACATCAAATCCTAGTTGGCCAGAAATAAAACAGGCATTGTAAATAAATTTAGAAGATGGAACTATTTTACAATAGCTTCCACAGGATCGTCCTGATATCGTCGATAAAAAACAAATCTTTAGAAAGGTATCTGCTTTTGTATATACTATAGAATGTCGGAAACGCGGATTACCACACATGCATCTGCTTATAATTATGGCATCTGATGATAAGATTCATCAACCAGAAGAACTCGATGACTAGATTTCATCCGAAATACCCGGAAATTATGACTTAGAATTAAGAGAATTGGTACTTAAATGGATGATTCATAACCCATGTGGCGATTTAAATCCCAATGCAACGTGTATGATTCATAAAAACGGAAGAACAAAATGTCGATTCGACTTTCCAAAATCGTACCAGGAAGTTACATCTTTAGTAGATGATGGTAAACCGAATTACCGACGACGTTACAATCCGCACTTGGACCCTCATAGTACCCAATTTTCCCACAAACATGCCGTTTATCGCAAAGACATAAACGGTCGTCGTATAACACGAGATAATCATCATGTAGCCCCCTACAGAGGAGGAAGTATTTTGGCTGTAAAATATCTATATAAATACATTTATAAAGGATACGACTGTGCATCAATCAAAGTTGTAGATGAACGGAGGACGCTGATTTATAATAAAGCAAATACATACATTGAAGGCCGTCGTGTCACGCCACCAGAAGTATGCTGGCGATTATTTGCTTTTGAAACTCAAAAAAAAGTCAGTGTCCAACGAATGGATATCCACTTACCAGAACAATATCGGATTACAAACTTGGATCAAATCCATGAAGATTTAGCTGACATTGGCCAAAGAGGATCTACTCAGAAAGCTTATTTTAAGCACAATGCAAATATTAAAAGACATAATCAGACAAGCACTAAGATCTTACATCAATATCGTTCTTATTCGCAGATGCCTGAAAACTTAAAGTGGATCGGAAGGTCTAGCCAATGGAGCAAAGAGTTCGCCGTTCGCGAGTCATTGGTAGGATTCACAATGTGAATTTCGTTGCCCAACCGGTACTTTACCACTTATGATTATTACTATTTCATGTAAAAGATGCAACAAGTTTTGAAGATCTTCGAACCGTAACAGACATCCAATATCAGATGTATGAACAAGCCTGCTTAGCACGAGGCTTGACTTACGACGATCAACAATGGATAGAAGGATTACAAGAATCTGCATTATCTAAAATGCCTGTAGCGATGAGAAGCTTTATGTACAAATTTTAATTTACGGATCTCCTGAAAATCCAAAGCGTCTGGGAAATATTTAAAGAAAATTTGTCAGAAGATTTTATACATGCAGCCCGGCAAAACGGACAGTTTATAGAAAATGGAATTAATCACTGTTACAGAATTATTGCTAAAAAATTAAACACCGAATCAACAGAAGGCCGAAATTTCCAATGCTGGGTACATACTTTTGGCTTTGAGGGTATTCATAGTTACAATCTTGAAGATAATAAAGAGAATTTCAACACGAATGAATCAGCTTCAATAGGTGAGCAAATGTACCAGTTACTAAAAGGAAAACAGATAGAAGTCATTACTTCCATTCCTCAAGCTGTAAACAATACAGCTTCTGAAACGAAGTGTTTCTTCATTGATGGTCCGGGGGGTACTGGGAAGACATTTGTATATAAAACTTTATATTATATGCTGACTGGAAAACGGTACAGAGTAAAATGTATGGCTTTTACCGGTATTGCTTCCATATTATTGCCTAATGGACGCACTTTTCATAAGACTTTTGGACTAAAAGTACCACTTACACCAAATTCAGTCTCAAGTATTAAACCCAACTATTCTAAAGCGAGACAATTAGCAGAAATAGATATTTTTCTTATGCATGAAGCTCCTATGCTTCCAAAATATGGTTTGCAGAACATTGATCAAATTTTGCGATCCATTGGAAATTCGGATCTACCTTTCGGTGGAAAAGTAATAGTACTAGGAGAAGATTTTCGTCTATGTCTGCCTGTACAGCCGCATGCGAATAAAACTGAGTTATTAGATCTTTCTATTAGGCGATGCTCTTTATGGTCCGTTTTTAAGACGTTTAAACTAGAGAAAAATATGCGCGTTGATATAGAGCAACGACAATTTGCTGATTATTTACTAAAATTAGGTAACAACGAACTGACCCTAAATACTATGGAAGAAATTGAATTGCCACAGAATATCATTTCAAGCAACAACCTTATTGATGAAGTATTTGGTAGCTGCTTAGTCAATGAAAATTATGAGGGGATGAAACACAGACAGAGCAATACTCGCGCCTCTTAACGAAGATATTAAAAAAATTAATGTTGATATAGTTGCCAAACTTCCCGGAGAAAGATCAACTTGAAGGAGCAGTCGAATTTACAACAGAATTTCTCAATAGTGTCAACATTTCAGACTTGCCACCACACGAACTAAAATTGAAAAAAAATGCGTTAATAATGTTGTTGCGTAATTTAGACGTATCAGAAGGTCTATGCAATGGTGTAAGACTCATTGTAACAAGTCTGTGCAATCACATAATAAAAATTTGTTACTGGTGAACAATCCGGCAAAGAAGTACATATACCAAGAATAACCCTTGACTCATCAAAAGGACAACTTGGATGAACCATGCAGCGTCACCAATTTCCCGTTAGATCTGCATTTGCCATGACTGTCCACAAATCCCAAGGGCAAACATTCGAATCTGTTGGGGTTGACTTAAGGACAAGTCCGGTCTTCATGCATGTCATGTTGTATGTAGCATTTCCTAGAGTTAAGGGACCAAGTACATTAAAAGTTCGTCTTTCAAATGATGATTCTCGACACACCCGCAATATAGTATGGAAGGAAGTATTAAGTTAAGACGACGAGGAAGTATTAAGTTTCTAATAAATGTTAAACTAATTGTTCTTGCAAATTTTTTTTTTTTATGGTGGTAAGATCGAAAAACATTATTCATGTTTCATCAACATGTAATTCGTATTTAAATAGGTATAATTTACAAAAAACACGATTTACCAAAAAAAAAATTCCGAGCATAGCTCGGTCACCCAGGTTCTGTATATTAAATAACATATATTAGATACTAGCTGTACCCTGCGTGCGTTGCTACGCTTTTCTCTTATCGTACCAACTCAGAAACCTTTGTGAGCCCATGCACAATACTTCGGTGAAGATAATGACATGATCAAATGCATAGTATACGATTCTAAAAAGGATATACAGAAAACATTCATTTTTATATAATAGTATACTACCTGACCCCGCAAACGTTGTTTTGCCATATATGTTATTAACCCCCTTATAACTTCGGGGTATGAAAATAGATATTGACCGATTCTCAAACTTACCTGACATGCAAGCAAATTTCATAAAAATCGGTCCAGCAATTCTAGTGTATTTTAAAAATAAATTAAAAACGGAATCGATAGTTAGGAGGGTAAAAATAAAATCAAATAATCAAACAGTTTTAAGACAAATTAATATATGAATAACATAAAATATAAGTTTGCTTAATATCCTGCTGGGGCTTTGTTGGAAAAATATATCATGCAATTAAAGAGCAATGCCTTGTTATATGACCGTACCTGGACAGTTCGTTACCTACTAATAGGATTAACGACGGATCTAACTAGACAAGTCTGTCTACAACCTTATTGTTTTTTTTTTAATGTATATATAAAGATGAGGTTAGCATGTTAACCGACTTATATTATTACCTATGATTGAGGTAATATGAACTATCCTACTAAAAATCTCCAGATTTTGCGTGGGACCTTACAACCCGACTAGAGAAGTGTCTCAACTTTACAGAAGATTACAGTCAAATAAAACTTCAAGTAGTGTTGTATTTCTGTTAAGAGTAAAGTAGTCCGAGATCCTGGAGAAGTTAGAGGGTAGGATTGGCAATCTGGCTCTAGTATACAGATAATGATTTCAAGCAGGCGTAACAGGCGTAAGTTCATACCTACGTGCAATCCAGATAATCTTTAATATAAAAATGAGTCGCTGAATGTGTTGCTAAGCGCAAAACTCGAGAACGGTTGGACCGATTTCGCTAATTCTTTTTTTTAAATATTCCTTGAAGTACGAGGATGGTTCTTACGAAGAGAAAAATTCTAAAAAAAAATTAATAAAATTAAAGAATCGACTGTTAGGCGATACGAAGTTCGCCGGGTCAGCTAGTCTATAATATAAAAATGAGTCGCTGAATGTGTTGCTAAGCGCAAAACTCGAGAACGGTTGGACCGATTTCGCTAATTCGCTATTCCTTGAAGTACGAGGATGGTTCTTACGGAGAGAAAATTCTAAAAAAAAAAAATTAAATTTCCTGAAAGAGTCTAAAAACAACACTTTTTTATACTCCCATACAAAAGATTTGTGATAATACTTAAAAGTCAATTTGAACTTTAATACCATACGATAAAGTTTGTGTTAGGCTATACGAAGTTCGCCGGGTCAGCTAGTAGATAAATAAGTCTAACTGACCCGACAGATCTGTCCTATTTTGTAAACTGTCAAATCGATAGTTACGACTTCTGAATATTTTTAAAAACCTACTATCTACAAATCTTATAAATACGTCGCATTCTTAAAATTGTTTTTTTTTTACCTACAATTTAAATTAGATAATTGTATATGTGTTTTACTTAGCTACATAGTTCGTTTTAATTTATATACCTAGAATACTCGTGTAGTTGATAGCCATATCGTACAAAATGTGGATGTTAAAAATAAGTTTAAATATTTTCTTGATTTAAACAATTGTAGTTTACTCCCATTTAAATACGAATTAATGTAAGGAATGAGAAACATTTGTTAGGTTTGTTTCAGAATTTGCGCAAATGTTAACAATCTGCTAGACTTGTCACATAGATAGTTTCCGGAACTGGGAGGTATGTTGTATGTGTGCCATAGTATGTACTATTGTTTTATTTATTGAAAACATGTATTATTCGAAAATTTATTCTAATATAGAAATTGGCTGATAAATACCGAACAATAAGTTATTTAATAAGTAATTTATAATAACAAAGTATATAACTAAAAGTAAAATTATGTTATATGATAAATCCACATTTACATAAACTCATCATAATAGAATATTATCAAAATATTTTTTTCAGATCCTTAAAGAAGTACATACTAAAACATAATACATTTTAACTTCGAGAAAGAAATACCTAATGGTTTGAAGTGATTTTTTAAGATTTTTGCAGCTGTTTGTTAAATTACTAAATGTAATGTACGCGCCAACCCGCATGTAGCAGCGTGGTAAATTAAGCTCCGAACCTTCTCCCACACCGACAAAGAGTTCCATGCCCAGCATTGGAATGATACACGCTAAATCATGAAATAATGTTTTATTTGTGTCGTTCAAATCAATACTTACAAATAATAGTTTTTCGTTTTTTAATAATTCGATGTTTATAGTTATAAAATTGATAATTTGTTCTCATCTTTTCGAAAAATGCTGAAAATAAATCTATTTCAGGAATCTTCTAATAACATATTTATACAGAACGTAATATGACCGTTGCCTGTCAGTTGTTGTTCATGTCTGCTTGTTTAAGATAACATTCAGGGTAGTTCAACATGAAGCTATGAAATGTATATTTTCTTATTTGTGTAAGTTAAGCGTAATAGGGAACAATGGGTGAAGTTGGCAACAAGTTAGTTTTTAACTCGTTAGTTCGCCTTGAGATCTCGTCCCACTTGTCTACGTCGCGTATGAACCATATAGATTGTGAACATTGCGACAGTTCAGATACTAATGTACTTTTTTTATTCACATTGTCACTTCTTATTGTATCTACATCCATAGCATATATGTTATAAATGTTATAATAAAATTCCATTTAATACTTATATTATAAAGAGGAAAGTAAACGTAGTAGAGGTTGTTGAAAAATATTAAGAATACACAAATTCAAAAATCAATTTTTTTGTTACGTATTACCTACTCTTTTGAAATAACATATGTATACAATATTAATGGGTTTGTTCATTTACTTACTTCGAAAACACGTTTCAGTAGAACTACAAAAACATAAATTTGTAATACTATATTGGTTCAAATGAAATTTGTTATTTTTTTATTAATATACGAATACAAAACAAATATTACTTAATTTGTTTTATACAACCGCTCTAGTGTAGTGGTGCTAGTAGTCGCCTAAAGCCCCGACAATTTGCGGATTTTGATTTTTATCGTTTGATTTTGGTTCATTCATATTTGATTTGTACAAATATATCTTTCTGGTTTGGATGTCTGTCCTTGTGGGTCTTCCCACTGTGCCTCGGAAATCACGTTAAGCCGTCGGTCTTGGTTGTTATCATAAATACCTGATAGCGATCTGATAGGAGCAGCGTGGTGGATTAAACTCCAACCCTTCTCCTATACGCAGAAAGAGGTCTATGACCAGCAGTGGTATGTTACGGGCTGAATGCGATCGTCATTTAAAAAATATTCATTTTCTATTGCACCATTAGATAATATGTTGTTTAATAATTGTGTTTGTATCAAACGAAAAAAACCGACTTCAATTACATCGACAAGTAATACAACGTAAGTAGACGAAAAAATTAACAACCGTTAGTCGTCACTACGATTTTCGTGGGTTTTCCTCGTTTTTCTGGGATTTCATCATCAAATCCTGGTTTTTTTATCATGATACCACCATTGGAATACCTCCTTGCAACAAAAAAAGAATGATCAAAATTGGTTCATAAACGACGAAGTTATCCCCGAAAATACATTAAAAAAAATATATAAATACGGTTGAATTGAGTGACCTGCTCCTTTTTTGAATTCGGTTAATAAAATTAAGAGATTTAGCGCAATAATGGCTTTGAATATCGTTTTGGTTTGAGGTAAAAAATTAAAAAATTTGCTTACAAAACAATTTGTCTGAACAAATTATATTCTTCTTTTCGGAGCTTCATAATTGACTTTAAAATTATTTTAAAAGTAAATGTAAATGTAAATTATAAAACACATTAAAATACATACTAGTTGTGCCTGCCGTTCTACTTGCTTAAGGTGCAATTACGTTGAAGTTATATACTATAAATGTACTCATATTATACATTTATACTTAATTACTTTTTATCATTTTCTATATATGTGAAACAAATATTGTCCTGATATTTTATTATTTCTCGTTTTTGTCTTAAATTTTGTTTGGTAGAGATCGATTTTTAATAATTATCTCTTAGTATTTTATATGTTACAGCAAATTTTAATATTTCGTAGTTTAAGCGTGTAAGTAACAACATCGGTGATTAATCTATCTAAACAAATTTTGAAGTATTTAACATTATTAAAAATTACTTATCATCTATATTAATAACCACTACTAACTAATATAGATTAATTCTATAGTTAATTATTTTAACAAATAAAATATAAAATAGTTGTCTAAAATGTTATAGAACTTCAAATTATTTGTAATAATATTTGAGCCACCGAAGGACGGGCGGTGAAATTGCCCCCATTCCTCTCCGCACCTCGGTAAGTACTATGAAATTTAAAATACATTTTACTTTAATTTTAAATAAAAATAAATATAACATTTGTAAAGAGTGAAACAGAAAGGAGGTTCAATCAATTCAAAATGTATTAACTGTTAATGATACTGTTATAATATATCTCTATGTAATTTTTTTTATCATGACTGTTAATTTGTTTTTATTATTAATACTGTTTATAATATTTCTATGTTTAGTTCTTATTATTATAAGTGTTCTACTTATTTATAGCAAATGTATATACAATTATAGCTCAACAATTTATCGTATACTCGTACGTCTTAAGATGGACTAGTAAATAGCCTGTACAGTTTTAAGTTCACCCTTTGAGCAATGTAATCTATATTCTTATATATAAAATTTTCGTCACAATGGCATCCGAAACGGCTGGACCGATTTTTATGAAATTTTGAGTGTATATCGGGTTGGTCTGTGAATCGGCCAACATCTATTTTTATACCCCTAAGTATAAGGGGGGGGGGGATTTAGGTGATTAATAACATATATGGCTAAACAACGTTTGCGGGGTCAGCTAATATTTATATATATATTTTATTTATTAATACGCGTAGCAAAAACTTTGTACCCGATTTCGACCACTGAGCGACCACTACTAAAGTTAAATAAATAATAGTTATAAATATAATTGGTAAATTCTTTATAATAACACAATTACAATTTATTCACACATATAAAGAAAGATACAATAGAAGATGTACAAAGGCGATCGTATCGCTAAATAGCGATTTCTTCCAGATAACCTTTGGGTACTGGACACGATACAGTAGCAGCGATTAAGGTGTGCACAAATTAAGGAGTAAAGATCAATTATAAATAGATAAAAACTACGATATGATAAACTTACATAATTATTAATTTGGATTATAAAACGTATCGTTTTATTATTAATATTGTTAAAATATATTCTAAGTGTCTAACCTGATCCAAAGTGTCCTTATTCCACCTTTGGGCAGTACGATCCACAAGTACCTACATCTATTTGATTTTTAATACATAAACAAACATACAGCATTGCTACTTTAGGGCAAAACAGGCTTAAAATTTAGTTAGTATCTTATATAAAATCCTCCAACATTTTGAACCCACAAAAGTAATCACACCCTTAATTTATGTTTTTAATTCACCTTTACATACATGATTGATTGAATCTTATAACATCCCACTACTGAGCACATGCCTTTTTTTCTATGTAGGATAAATATTTTTACGATTCAGTTTCAAACCAAATATTTTCGTTTCACTTTTATTTATACAAAAAATATATTAATAGAATGACTCAGCGAATGTAAAAACAGTAAGCGTAAAAACTAATTATAGAAATTCTATTCAAAAAATTGATTTTAATAAAAATAAAAGCTAATCTACGTAAATGAGAACAAAATATTTCAATAGAGATTAGAAGGAATAAGCGAGGTATTTCTTCTGTTTGTTTAGTCTGTATAATTGCCTCCACAACCGGCCCGTGAAGCAAATTTAGTTAAAACAATCGAATCAAATTGATTACTGTTTTTGCACGGCTAATCAATTGCAACAATTCATTGATAAATGTTCCCTAATACTTAATTAACCATAGTTGAAGGCTTGTAGATTTGTTATTGAAATCTTAAGCAATTCAACGCAATTTATAACGTTAAACTATCCTACAATTAGCGTGTCATGATTATATTGTTTTCTAATGTTTACACGAATTTCAATCATTATAATGTAACAACTTTTTCGGATTTTATCGCGGTTTATTAAGTTTTTTCGGTGCCCGATGTTTCGGATACTTTACAGGAACCATGATCAGGACTTAGGTCTCAGACGTCCTAACGTTACAAAGTTATTCGAAACTACCCTATACATATACATCAATACTTTAATTAGTCCTCTCTATGCAGAAAGTGCTAACTGAATCTATAATCTGTGGCATTACGCTTGGTTTTTTTTTTGGTAAAAGTTTTAAGAATGTCGTGGTTATTTCAGATAGCTGTTGTTCACGACGCTGGTAATATTCCATAATTTATTCGCTCATGTTTCAACAGAGTATACATCAAATATAAAAAATAACTAACATAGTTCATACATTTTCCAGTTGATTAAGTCTTTTAAAATTAGGCACCTGCTCTGAAATTTAAAGCTTCAAACTTGGTAGTCTCGTACAATATTTTATATCTTTATAAAAAGGGCTTCTAAGTGTTAGGGAAAATTTTTTGATAAAAATTAAACAACCCTGAATAGTGTATTCAACTTAAAAAATATTATTTATCATTATAAAGTTTTGCATTTTCTTTGGTTTATAAGACTGAAACTGTAAATTGTGGCAGTACGTCAAAACATTGAAGCTACTGAAAAATCTTCCTGAAAATGTCTGTATATTTTTCGAGACAGTTAGAACGACATTTTATAAAAATAAGTAAAAATTTTCATTCTACCGTCACGAAAATCTTCTGACTGTTGAGAGTAATATTTATTATCCTTGCTAATCCTCTTTATTTTTTAATACTAAAACACTACTATTTCGATTATCACAGAAGTTTTTTTTTTTTATTATAACAGGTTTTAGCTTTCCGATTACCGCAGCTTTATACGTATATTTAGGAAACTGTGTCAAGAGACTTAATAGAAAAAGTATCTGTTGTCAACTTGGCCAAATAATTAAAAAAATACAGGAATGTCGTAATACAAAAGTTAAGGACCAGGTACGTTGAGAATTAGAGTATCATATAGAATTAAAAAAAGAAATAGACATTTAACTTTATTTTGTTATTTAATTAACAAGAATAAAATATAGAAGCTATCTTTTAAATATATATTTTTAAAGTTTGACGGCACCTTAATTCTATCGCAGTCACGACGTTATAACATTGTTATACAAAATGCAAAGCCACATGCAAATTTTATCACTAACATGCACGCAAGAAAGTCTTTGAATTGCAAGTACAAATATTTTCTACACATAATGCTTGAAATCCTTGTTAAAGAAAATATACTAGAAACGTATTCAATTTCGTTTGATGTATTAAGCGCGGTTCTTACCTTATTAAATGTAATACTCGTATTAAACCTCCCCAACATCATTTCCGCGTACTCAAGTCAAGTTATTTCGTTCACAAATCTGTTAATTCACTTTAAAATCACAAGTTAACACGAATAGTTTAATTCCTGGTTTCGTATTTTTTCTTTTTTCGAATCACACAACTTTTCATTTAAAATTAGCAATTAAAAACAATTTCATATGTGGAACGATGTTACACAGTTATCGGTTTACGTCCGGACGGTACGTCGATCACTTATCGCCGCCACCGTCGACTGAATTTCCGCCCGCCCAAAAGCTACGACTAACGCCGAAGGAAGTCGAACCTATCCGAGTAAAGACGATTCTATGTAAGCCACTCGATGAAGTGGTAAGTTTTTATGAGTAGCAGTTTGTGAGCACGCTGCGGACAAATATGAAAAGATTGTTTGACACCTGCTACCTTTGACTTTTCAATTCGTATCGATTATTTGTAAAGTAAAATTAACTTGTCCGTTATACGTATATTTTCTATACTATTGTCTGTACTATTTCAATAGTGTATTAAGCTTACCCTCAAACTAAAATGAATGAATGAACAGTTTTTTTTTTTTTGTATGTAGGTATAAGTCTTAGGCGACTACGTTTACATTCACACATGAATCTGATCAAAAAAGAATATTTGTATACAAGAGTTTTTTTTTTAAAGATATAACTCTTTAAGTTAAGAATACACTCTCAATTTTGTGAGAATGACTTTTCAATGTTTCATAAAATATTAAAAAAAAAACTAGCGATACCATCTCTCTTTGCGCTTTAAAAATAAAAAAAAACAAAAATGTCCGTTTGAGGTTAGGTGTCTCCAACGGAAGAAAGATTAAGAAGGTGACTCATTAAGAAGAAATATTGAAACCTGATCCATTCAGCTGCTCTACCGCGAATCGGCTCAACTAAAAAAACTGAACAAATTTTTCCTTGATATTGCGCAAAAGTACATTACTTAAATAATAAACTGAGTATACAAAATTATACTAAACTTAAAACATTTTCTTCTGATACTCAATAATCAATTCTTGAACTATTCTAATGAGTTAAAATCAAATATTGTAAAAACTAAAACGTCGTGTTACAAAATAAAACAAATTTCAGTATGAAAAGTTTAAAACGCCAAACGATGTAGCAATAAAAATACGCAAGACGAAAATTTTCCGATAGTAGATTTCAAATTTCAAAAGTAGTCTACGTATATATTTGTAGGAAGTTTATTAAGGCAATGGGGTGCCTTCGGCTGTAAACAGTTGCATATTTGCTTCACGAAGCAGCACAGCAATTAAATCGGGATCTACAGCTATGCGTTCTCTCAAAAAGTATAACAATGGTATTAAATGGTATGCGGTTTGTAACTGAGTATGCTAAGAATAATGCAATATAAGTACAATGTTTCATTTCACGTTTCTTTTGTTTTTTTTTTTTTTATTTGACTTTGGCAAACATGTTTTTTTTTTTTTTATGACAAGTTGACTCTAGGAACTCTTACACAAAATTTGTTTAAGGTAACAACATAACAGCCGTCGAGAATATTGGATCACATATAAGACAAAAATTATAAAAACAAAAAAAAAATATTGTTGAAATATAATCAGTTCTCAGTTAGCCTACATTTTTTTACGGAAAAAATATTTTTATCAAGTAAGTTGTTTTACTCGTATCAAGCGTCATTTAAAAGGTAAAATCGTCTTAGCAGCTTATTGCTATTAATGAACTCACTTATTAACAAGAAAATAAGATTCTTATATAGAATATAAAAAGGGAAAACATTTATCAAATAAATCTTTCAATTATATAAAACGTATTTCTATAAGAACAAGAATCAGTTTTGGTCTAAAATCACGTTTCAACACATCCAGATAAATAGAATCTGGCGATCACGTAGTCGTATCCGGAGCTTTTATAAAATATAGTTTTCTTCGTTGTCACACAAACAAATTTAATACTAAAATTTTGCATCGAATTTTTTTTTTTTTTTTTTAATCTTATCCAAGCAAAATGTGTACGCCAAGGAAGTGTGAACAAAAATTTTAACTGCTTCTATTTAAACATTTTTTGTTCAATAAATAACAAAATCCAGATTGAATAAGTCCGTCAGTGTGACATTTATTCAAATGGCAAAAAACTCGTTACTGAGGAAATTAGTGCGTTTAAAACCCTTTCAGAAGTTTTGTGACCGAGAATATTGAAAGGTCTCCGTAAAGTTAGAATTCTCTGAAGGAAATTATACTTTAAGTAAGCTGGATTTCATTCACATGAACCCAAGAAATGTCGCTTTAATTTTGTTTGATAAGACTTTAATCTGCAAACATTGAATTTTGTATATAGTACGTATATGTCACCACTAACTTTGATACCTGTCGAAGACAACATTATCCGGGATAAATCATCTAATAGATTGTTTTTCTTTAGCAAAATATTTAATTAACGTTTAAACTTATGTTATAATTTACTAGTGTATATCATAGTTTACAAGCTTTTACTTTTGACTTCGTTCACCTAGCAATCCGTACGTGGAACCTACATTCATTTTTATGCAGCAAATTTGCAAGATACGAGAACAAAAACAAAAACATATATGGAAATTCTAGAAACAAATGTATTTGCTTCTATTTCGCTGATAAACGTCCCCGATTTCCGTTTTATCTTTATGTCTCTCAACACACACAACAACTGATTTCAGTTTTAATATATAGGTATGTATAGATTTGAGATATTTATTTATTATTATTATTATTAAAATAAGAAATATTTATAACAAATATTTTTACTAAGAAATAACTATATTTCCAGTACATAAAACACACTTTTCTATATTAGAAGTTAACATTTGTTAGTAGTAGGTCGTGCCTATATAAATCAGACCTAATTTAATATAGACGTAAGCAAGGCAGGCATACAGCACGTTAAAATGCCCCAACTTCGTTGCATGTGCTACTAAAACAGTATGAGCTCGTACGTCGGCTACGTTGAATATTACATGTTACCTAAATGCTAAAAATGATGTCACCACCATTCATCCAATTACGTTTCTAGGTTACGCTGTTTTACGATGTCATTACGCGCTTACCAGTACACCTAATCTTCCTGTCTTTATAGTTCTTAAATCCAGTAGTGTACAAAATAAATTATTTATATCTTTACTAGCTAGCCCTTTCAGTATATTTTTTACAATTTAATATATTTATTAGATTAGTTTATTTGTTATGTAGTTATGTATGTTAACGAGGCGTTGCCGTAACGGACACAGCACTGGTTTGTGGCCATTGAGCTGACGGTTGCGGATTCGATCGCCGCACAAATGTTTGCCGTGGTCTGCGTGTTTGTGCAGTCCTTGTGGGTCTACCCACCGTGCCTCGGAGAATTCGTTAAGCCGTCGGTCCCGGTTGTTTTCAAGTACACCTGATAGCGATCGTAGGTTATAATAGGGAATATAGCCGCCAACCGTCATTGGAGAAGCATGAGGGATTAAGCTCTAATCCTTCTTCTACATAGAGAAAAAGGCCTATGTCTAGCAGTGGGATATTACAGGTTGAAGCGTATGTAAATATGGTATTCCTAAAAGATTAAATACATCTTTTGAATTACAAAAGTGTAATAATAATGAAATGTAATTAAATTTATATTTAGATAGATTTTTCCGAAAGAGCTATCAAATGTAAATAAAACTGTGAGTATGATACATTTTAACTAACGTGGCCATTAATTATTACCCTATGTATGGAGTCGACCTAAAGGTATAATCATTCAATCACTAAATGCTTTCAACTGAGTTTCATCTGTTTTATTTAAACCATAATATACTTAGAACAGATCACTTTAAAAAAAACTAAATGGTTTTATCACTTTTTGATGGAAGATAGGGCTAGAATTCTAATTGGGTTTTCCCGTTCACTTGATTACTAGTCTGCTACCTTCAAAATTGTAGCCTGAAACGCGAAGCGAAAGCGACCCTCTGTCGAAACAAATACAGTATATATGTAAAGCACCATAGCGCTATAGATGTTTGCAATTTGTGCCGTCATGGCAGACGGGATGTACTGCCCGCAGCGCCAAGGAAGATGTAGATAAAATTTGTACGGATCTAATAGAATGTGTTTTAAAAAATTTAAGTAGAATATCATCAGGTTTGGGAGAAAGAGAATATCATAGCACTCAACTTTTCAAGGATTGAATCGTTATAGCTTATTCCAGATAATTCTATAGTTGGCTTTCAACCAGCTTGAAATTTCATCAACTTGATAAACATCGACATCAACACGTCTTAATCCAATTAACGAATGCCCGAGCCTTTACGAATGCCGATATACGATGGGTCTATTAAGGACAAACCTGCCGTAAACTAATTGAATGCGGTAAATAAAGTAATTAAAAATGGTTGTAAAATGTATCTTGAGAAAAATAGGTCTTGTTCGTTGGTCTTGTATAGGAATCGTCATCATCGTCCCGTCGTACATACGTCTCATTACTTCGAAATATCGCCAGTCGATTTGACATCTATGCGTAGAATCCAGGTCTCGAGCGAGTGAAAGAAAGGCTTTCTCGTAATCCACAAATGTCCACACAGTGACCTTTCAGTCTTTTTAACCGACTTACAAAAAAGGAGGAGGTTCTCAATTCGACTGTATTTTTTTTTTTTATGTATGTTACATCAGAACTTTTGAGCGGGTAGACCGATTTCGACAAATTTTGTTTTATTCAAAAGGTGGTGTGTGCCAATTGGTCCCATTTAAATTTATTTGAGATTTAACAACTACTTTTCGAGTTATATCTAATAATGCGTTTTTACTTGACGCTTTTTTCGTCGACCTACGTTGTATTATACCGCACAACTTTCTACTGGATGTACCGATTTTGATAATTCTTTTTTTGTTAGAAAGGAGATATTCCAAGTTTAGTATCATGATAAGGAAACTAGGATCTGATGATGGGATCCCAGAGAAATTGATGGAAATTCTTGAAAATCCGCAATAACTTTTTACTGGGTGTACCGATTTTGATAATTCTTTTTTTGTTGGAAAGGGGATATCCCTAGTTTGATACCATGATAAGAAAACCAGGATCTGATGATGGAATCCCAGAGAAATCGAGGGAAACTCTCGTAAATCTGCAATAACTTTTTACTGGGTGTACCGATTTTGATAATTTTTAATTTAATCGAAAGCTGATATTTATCACGTGGTCACATATAAATTTTATCGAGATCTGATAACTATTTTTGAGTAATCTTTGATAACGCGTAGTTTCTTGACTATTTTTTCGTCGATCTACGTTGTATTACTTGTCGATGTAATTGAAGTCGGTTTTTTCTTCGTTTGCGAGCAAACACAATTTTTTTGTATAATCTGTTGAACAGTATGGACGTGGTCTACGTTGCTGTAACCATTTCGAAACCCAACCTGCTCCGGTAGTTGGAATTCGTTGAGTTTTGGACAAGACTGTCGAGACGATTCTTAACAACCCTCGAAAATAGCTTATAGACGTGGCTCAGAATTGAGATCGGTCTGCAATTCTTTAAGATAGACTTATCGCCTCTCTTGAAGAACAGCACAGCCACACTCTTGTATCACACCTCTAGCGTGGTACCCCGGTGATTGAAAACGTTAAAGAGTCTCGCCAAGGATTTTAGGATTGGTCGCCCTGTACCCTTCCGTTTTTAAGCTTGTCGAGCTATAGTTATTTTATAAAATAAAATAAAAATTTCTATAACGAAATAATTTCAATACAATGGTGACAATTTACACAAAAGCATTTAGAAAAATACTTTTGCGCCAGCCCGTAGGACAGCCCTAATCAATTTATACAGCCAAAAATATATAATATGTATGTGTATAGACTCGCGGTTGTAATAATCAGTCAACTTCAACGATAACGAAACGACGAGCATTATTTCTAATATCAAGAGCTGAGTAGATTAAAATTTACTGTACATATTTGTATTAAAAAAAAGAACCAAATAAATAAATATTCATTTTAACAAAAAAAAATCGTATATGTCTACTAATAATTCTAGTAAACAAGTAAAATCGTGGTGGCATATCAGATATGATATCAAACTGCTTAAGAAATTCTGCTTGAAAGATCTGTAAATATATAGTAATTCAGGAAAAATGCTCAGACTACGACATACATCTGTATTGATTATTCTAATATTCCTAAACCTGTAACCTGAACGACCTGAACCTGCGACCGCCTGCAATTGCTGTGAGCATTGCACCATAGATTATTTAATATAATTCTCATATTCGTAAACAACATTTATTAAAACAGATAGATAATGATTATTATCATCCTCAAATTTAATTATAACCACCTTTTACATTTAATCATACGATAGCCGCGTGGCAAGCAATAGCTGTCCTTCAAAAGTCAAAGTAAGGTCTAAATGAAGAGTAAATGTCCAACAAAAGGCCCCTACATCTAAATTATTAAAAGGTAAACTATTTTTCGAATATAAAGGACCTTTTCTGTATTCGTAGCTTTTATATTTTCTGTTTATAAATAAAGATGTTTGACGTCAAAGCCTTTTACAATTTAGTGATTTTAATTTTTTAATTTTTATGTTAATCCCAAGTGTTAATACTAACAGTTTATACGACCTTGTCCCACTTTCGTTATTTGTGTGAAAACGATACCTACACAGTTATCAGAGGCGTGGTATATCTTTGATCAAACGGGACCCAAGTTATATTACTTAACGTTTTCAAATTATTGGACATAAAATTTATAATAAAGATTAGTTATAATAAAATTTATAATAAAGATTAAGTTAGTTAAATTTATAATAAAGATTAGTTAGACTTATTTAGTAGATTATTTAGTAGTTAGTTTTGGTATTCTAAATTAAACTTTACGAAAGTCGATACGGAAGTTAAAAATGTAATTTTTTCTATTGCTTGTTTTTTCACCGGGTTTCGCGACAAAAAATATTGAATAAATTTATTTGAAAGGGGCGCGATTTAAATTAATAGTAAGCTAGAATAATATTTTTTTATAAAATAGATAAAAAGTGCCATGCCACCGTTTTTATCCCAAAATTCAGCACGGTTGGAGAGAGGATGAAAGACAAAATATTTAGATCACTGACGCACTTTCACTGATTACATTTATTCTTTTTTGGAAAGAAAAAAGAACAAAAACCAATTCACGATAAAGCTAACATAACATTTACGAGTATTACCATTAAGATTGTTATACTACTAAAACTTTCCAGGCATTTGTTTTAACTTTGGTTTTGCCTATTAGTATAATTCTGTCTATCAAATCTTCCAAATTAAATATTATCTTATAACCAATTTCCAATATAGGTATATAATAGGTTTAAATAAAGCATAGGATAGAGCTGCACCGATGATTAAGTCAAAGTAAATGTAATAAACTGGGTATATTTTATTTAAATAGGTAGCTGACCGTAGAAGATATTTAGAGTATTTCATGGAAACCAAGAGATTATAAAAAAGAAACTCTGCAATAATATGATGAATTGTTATTGATTGATTTGTTGAATTAGCTTGTAATTAGCATTCATAGGTAGAAAAAAGAGGCAAGAGGCAGCTTAATCCACCACGCTGCACCACACCCGTGCTGGCGGATATATTCGCTACTATGAATAACGATCGCTATCAGATGTCTTTGATAACAACAGACGCGGAGCGACGACTTAACGTGCTCTCCGAGGTACGTTGGAGAGAACTACAAATATCAAACCCGAATGAGAATCGAATCCGCAATCACCGGAATGTGGGCAACACACATTGTTGACGAGCTTGGGCTCATTTAATTCATCTTGACAACTCTCCTCGTGTCTGGTCTGAATAAAATAGTTAATTTAATGACAAATTAAAACTATTTTGATGTAATATTAAGATTGCTAAAAGGTTTATAAATTTGGGTTATAAGTTGTAATTATAACTAAGACCATATGACCATTACATTTTAACTGCAGGCTTTTATTTAAGTACGTATAAATGTAATAGCTATTTAAAGATTTTAGTATATCGAGAAAAACTGAAAATCCATGACATGTTGACGTAGAAGATAAAGTTTCACTGTGGTAAAATTTGGTTCGATTCGATTGTAAAAATTTGTTTTTAATTATTTTCGTCACTTGTTTTTTATTGGAACGAAGTTCCTTACGGCAGGCTTGACATTTGGCTGGGCGACCAAACTGAAAAAATGTGATACTAAGACCGTAAGAAAAATATATAACGGAAGTGACGTAATATCAATCACACGACTGTATAATATGACGTTTGTAAAACTAAAATATTACTAGTAAACTTTTTTTTAAACTATTTATGTAATTTTATACTGCCGACAAAAATAAATAAAGATACATGTTTTTTTATTTCGCTTAATAGTTTGAATTATTAATATTATTATTATTATTTTGTTTGATTTATTTTATTTTACGGTATTTGTTATTTTCTAAAATACTAAATTTCCTAAATAATTTTATATACTTAATTAAAAACTAATCAACAAAATTAAAAAAAAAACAACAACTAGAAAATATATATAAAATTCAACATATTTTTTTTGAAATTGAGTTGCTTCTATACTATCCGAAGGAACTTTGTTCCTACCTGGTGTCCCATGACACCACATAATTTTTTCTAATAAGTAAAGAATCGGGAGTTTTTTATCCATCAAAACTATTCACGGCGATAAAAAATATGTACCTATATTTCAGAATTTTAACCAAATTATATTATAGCAAAAAAAATCTTAAAGAACACAAAAAAATGTTCATAATAAACTGGAAAGTGTTTGAAAAGAGAAATAGGTGTAAAATAGGGAGATAATTATTTCTGAACAAGTGAAAACCTGGATTTATACATCATAAATTAAGTATTGTATAATCATGATATTACTTTTGCAAGCCATGTGCAAGAAGTAGTGAAACAAAAGGGAAGTTTCACTTGCTTACCACAATGCATGCAGTTTCAAGTAACATGTATGTGAGTAAGTTTGCTACAGTTTTGTTAAGCGTCGTTATGTAATAATAAATTGTAGTACTCAGTTATTAAACTATTACTTAGAAATTATGAGTGAATAATTTAACATTTAATAGAGGTTTTGTTCGAAATCTATAGCAGCTCGACTGGAAAAGTATCTCGGAGAAGAAAGAAGAAGAGAGAGAAAGAATCTATCTAGGAGAAGATCATAGACAAATAATATTGTTCTGATGTAGTGTTGTGTTGCTGTGGTGAATAAGGTAGCCAGATTTCTTGGTAGGGTTCTGCAGTAGGGTCGCGATGCTTCTGGTATTGCAAACGACGGTATATACGGCGGTAACCGCTTACCATCAGTTGGGCCGTACGCTTATTTGCTACCCTAGTTGAATAAAAATTAATAATATATCACGTCTTTTAGAAGTGAAGCAGTACCATAAATAAAACATGGTTAACTGTTGTAATCTTAAACAATTTTTTTGGAACGGAAATATAAAATCAGATTAGATTAGAATCAGATTAGAACCAAATATAAAATCATCATATCAAAAATTTCGATCCAAAGGGGACTTCGTTCCATAGCTTAATTGGCTAAAGCACCGACACGGTTAGTTGGAGATGCAGGTTCCAACCCCCCTTGAAGGGTCGATTTTCGATATAATATTAAAAATTGTTTAGAATTCCCTAATGTGTGGGTAACACAAAAACAAATCGTACGTATTGTAATCTTGATTCTGAAGAAACTATGGAAGTCAATCTGTTATTACTTTATATCTCGAGGTAAAATTTATTTTTTGTTTACCAATTATTATTATAGTAGGTACCAAAAAGGTTGCACAATGGCTATTTCTATTTTTATATACATAGTATATATTTTAAACACAGATGTTACGATAACACAATGGAAACAGTTATGTGCTATAAAGAGTCTGCGTTCACACGTTCAATCGATAATAGAGGCATGAAATAAAACAGCGTTGTTTGTCAAACAAAAATATTTGCTTTTGCTATTTATTAATAATAATTGAAGTAGCATACTAGAATAACCACGAATTCGTAAACTGAAATAATAAATTTGAGAAACCTTTCAACTGAAACCGTTTACTGTTAAAGCACGTACCACACACAACCAACCATACGCACACACACACTTTAATCAAGGTGACACAAGCAATACTTTCGCTGGTATATTCATTGTAGAACTAGACAGTATTCTCAATGAGTTTTTGGAGTTAGGAAATTAATTGCAGTAAATAAATACAGATGTCTTTTCCCCAATCTATAATAATAATATTAAACGAGCAATTCTTGTATATATATAATCTGAATCTCGGAAAATGCTCCAATGATTTTCATAAAATTTAGTATATAGGAGGTTTCGGGGGAGATAAATCCATGTAGCTAGGATTCATTTTTAGAAAATGTCGTTTTATCCCTGTTTTAGGGGGTGAAAAAATATCGTTAGAATACGAAGGTAAATTTCACAACTGTCAATAAAGTTGTAATAGCTCGGTGGAAAATCGGCCGGTCGGGATAAACTGAGAAGATCATGGTTCAAATCCCGATGTCCCTGATCAAGAATTTTTTCCTTTTTTTTTCTAATTGCACTCGTTATGTTTTATTTAAATAGGCAGTTCTTATTTTTTATTATTATGTCGGTAAAATCGAAAAATATAATTCATATTTTATCATAATTATTTTTTAATCTTTTTTTATTTTTGATTTTTAATATTTATTTATATTTTTATTATTGTCGTTAACAAAATTATTTATGTTTTATAAATATGTAATTCGTATTTAAATATGATTTCTAAACAACACGATTTGTTGGAGCGCCTATCAGTTTTTGAGAAGCAATTACTCTCAGTCTTGTATTGTGTGTAATTGTGTGATTTGTATCAATTTTTAATTTATCGTCATTTTTTATTTTTATTTTATACTTTGCCTTTGATCTATGACTTTGCCTTTGTCATCGTGCGTTAATTCATTTTAAGTAATTGTGTTTGCAGGTAAATGAAAAAAAAACCGACTTCAATTATATCGACAAGTAATTCGGCACCGAATCATTTTAGCTCTCTCTTCTACTAATCCTTCATGATTTACTAAAAATACCGAGCTGAGCTCGGTCAACCAGGTACTAATTATTTAAACAACTTAATTATTTAAACAACGTAATTATTTAAACAACTTAATTATTTAAACAACTGTTTTGAATTTAAACAATCCAACAAAACAGTCGTACGTACAAATAGTAAAGACATGAATAATGAAGAATTGATAAACTGACCTACCGTTCTATTATTAAGCTTGATAAAAACTTTTTTGTCCGCCTAATAGTACACTTTCACTGTAGTCTATAACAGCCTAAAAATTAAGAAGTTACATGCACACGGTGTCGATCCTAAAAAGTAATGGTACGAATTCAACAATTATTTTTGTCAAGTTGGTATTCTTGGTAATTTAGAGAAGTATTTATTGTTGTGACTAGGTTTTTTTTTTTTTTTTTAGGTATTACATAAAAAAGCTAAATATTAAATAAATAAACATAAGTATAAATTCAGAAACAAAATTGTCATGTTTGGAACATATATTTTTGTTGTAGTGCCGCGAGTGGAGTTGTGTGTTTTGTTATTTCTTTCTACTATAAAACGGATATGAATGATGACGTTACTTTAGGTAAGTACTGAGTGAACTCAGTGAATATAACTCGTAATTATATTTTATAACCGGAAACGTATTTTATATTTTATAGCAGTATTTTATTACCTTACATAACACATTCAATTAGTCTGCTGCTTTTACTTTAATGAACACACCTATATGTTTTGTTTTCTTATAAAAAAATTAAAGTTTGAATTTTGATATCTCTGACTTCTGGAATGATGGGTTCTAAATGCAAATTCTCAACCAATATTTTCATGTTTGAATTTCTTGCAAAAAGATAATACAATTATATCCTTCCCTTGGGTACAATTTGTCTCCGCACCATAATTGTTTGAAATTAATTCAGCGGCTTAGGCGTGAAAATGTTATCGGCGAACAAATGGTAATTTTTTTTTAATTTAAATTTTCAGGTTCTACATACTAAGTTTTCAATAAATTAAATGAAAATGAAATAAATTAATGAGTGAATAAATAAATAAAGAATTTAAGTCATCAAATACTGATTTTCCTCATTTTGCCTCGGATAGCTGAAAAAATCGTTTTTTTCCTGAATAGAAAATGAATGTGTATTGAAATACACACAAAAGTGGAGAATACAAATAACTCTTAGGTTGATTCAAAAAAATTCGAATCAAAGCTTAAGCACTCAAATGGTTGTAGGTATAACGTCACAAGGACATAAATAATGAAGGTCTTATAAAGTGACCATGATGCAAGAGCTTAAGCATTGTTTTGACATAACTTTTAACCAGAACAATTTTGTTACTATGATGACGGCCGCTGACTGACAACACTGACTGTGTTCAACGAAACCAAGTACTACTGTTTAAAATTATATAAAGTCATATTGATTCACCTTATCTACTCTCGAGATTATTTTTCCATTGTCCACGAATTAGTTCTAGACGTAAGGAGACATGACATGATTTTTAATTTAATCGAAAGCCGATGTTTTCTATGTGGTCACATTTAAATTTCATCGAGATCTGATTACAACTTTTGGAGTAATCTTTGATAATGCGTATTTACTTGACTATTTTTTCATCTACCTATGTTGTATTACTTGTCGATATAATTGAAGTCGGTTTTTTTTTATTTGCCTGCAAACACAATTATTAGTATTAAACATGTAAACAATTAGTTTAACGTTATTTAGTATTGATTATCCGCTGGTTATCTGGAAGAAATCGCTATTTAGCGATAAGATTGCCTTTGTACATCTTGTATTGTATCTTTCTTTATATGGGTCTGTATTTCGGTGTCCATTAAGAATAAATAAATAAATAAAATAAAGTTCAGTAGGTAGATATTTACAAAGCAATACTTAACTCCTAATTTTTAACAGAAAAAATAATACATTACGTATACATTTTTATAGAAATTATGCAAGTCAGATTATATATTATTATATTAGGCTTTAATTTGTAAAAATATACTTATTCTATTATGAATTGTAGATTCTAAGTAACTGTCGTTTAGTAACCTCGATCTGCTACAAACTATAAATTGTAAGGATACGAATAACGATAAGAGTAACGACTTTCCATTCACCGATTAAACAATTGCTTCTAAACGTGTCTTCAATATCTAATCGAAATCTTATGATATTGATTTGTACAAAATATCTATTAACATTAAGGATATATTATAAATTGACTGAACTAAATCAGCCCGCAAATGTCTCACTTTTTAGCAAAGAACTCTTTTCCATATAGAATTATTATTATTAAATCTTTTATTTCTACATCAATTTTAAATATATTTCAAGTCTTTGTTAGTTGTGTAACAATAAACTTATTAGTACGGAACGTGAGTGGATCACGTTTGGGCAAAGCCTCCTCTTTCTCCTTTAATTATAGGAGAATGTTTGGAGCTTAATTTAGTAAGCTGCTTCACTATATATTCGTGGAGAATTTTCTTATTTGGAGAAATCGTCGATACCTGGTACCTATAATAACAACCGGGTTTGACGGCTTTACATGTTCGCCGAAGCACGCTAGAATGGCCCAACACACGTTCACACCACTAAGCATATAAGAAAAAGCGCTAGTGAATAAATTTTTTTCAGCTTTCATTAATAACAATATATAGGTACATATTATTATATGTATTTAATAATTCTACTAATTTGTAGTTCACTTAGGAGAAAACTTGAGTTTTTCTAAAGATTTCTAATTCTTTAAAGAAGTTACTTACGGCAAAAATAAGAATACCAGTAATACCACACACGATATTTAAAAATTTCAGAAAATTTCATTTTTCTAAAACTTAACTCTTTCGAAAGTTCACTAGACAGTACAACGTTGGTCGAGTTTGCTAGTTTCTTTTAATATTTGAATAAAGTATAGTATGTATACTGTAATACAATATTAATTCTAAAAAAAAATTCTATAATCTTATATAATGATATTAACTAATATTAAGTATAAGTACTTGTCATATAGGCATGACCTTTAGGTGCCAAGCCGTTTTACAATGTATTCAACTGAACGGTAAAAAACGTGATGCGGGATAACATTTTATTCCGACAATCAACACAATACGGTGAATGTGAGGTCGCACGAAACAAAACGAAATCGAACTCCTTTATTTATTATTCACAAATAAAAACATACGTAAACGTACTAAAAAATAAAAAAACGGGATATAAACAGCGATATAGAAAATTAGAAGATTATATAAATGTTTAGTTTATTATCTATTAGACGATTCGTGCAGTTTTATTCGCCTCAGGTCAGCTTTTATAAAGTATTAGTTATGTTAGTAAGTTAGTAGCTAAGTAGATTTTACAATTATGTAACCTTCTCTCAATAAACCAACTGTATTTGAATTTCAGAAATTCGCATGAAATGATAGAGATACGTCATACGTCACGCGCTTAACTGCACTTGTTACATTTCTTTTTTTTTATTCACTATAATTTACGTGCATACTATAAAATTATGTACTACAAAAGTAATTATTCTTATAAACTTATTCTTTTAGCTGTAATAATTATCTCAAGATAAGTATGTCCGAACAAACCAAATAACTCTTCTCTATTATTCTGTTATAAAATAGATACATACTGTGATGAGAGATGTATACGGTACAGATGTATACGTGTACTTTTAATTAATTATTTATAGTAATGCCTAGCAGTAAACTGTTGTAGCGCAATCCGCGTAACGAAACAAATTACAAATAAAACATTTATGGTTACAACAGAAACACCTTTTTAGCTTAAACTGTACAACAACCTGATTTTATCCGAAAGACCAGTTTTTCAGTATTGCTTATTTGGTTTTTATTGGACGTATTGTCAACAGCTGCTTTACAAGTCGTATAGTTTGAACGTCGTATAGTTGAGGATAGATGGCATCAGCATTCGTTACGCTACACGCAATCAAGCGGTTTAATTAGATGGTATTTCATTAATTTAACCTGAAATAGTGTATCGCAAAAACTTTTTAACTGTTAAACACTATCTGAATAAAACGTGCCTTATAAAACTAAATATATTTACAAGAAATTGATGAAAATATTAATTATTATTTGATTACCTCAACTTTACAGAATATAATGCCTTATAATACTGATCAAAAGTAGCGTTGTATTCTTGAAGTGATTATAGTTGTCAAACTTCCTGGAAAAACTAGACGTTGAAAGTTCGGACGAAACGTCCATCCTATTTTGCAATGTTTCTGAAGTTGCAAGCGTCCATAAATAGGGATTGCATAAAAATATTATTATACGTATCAGGCTATTACGTAGTAATTTTCCAGATAAAAGGTAGAGTACGTGGAATAAATTTATTATATTAAAAATGTATATTCTGATTCGAGCTATAAATGTTCTTTTTCTGATTTTAATAAGGGAATTAACAGACAAAAACGACGAATTTTTTGATCCAATTGACGTTTTTCTATCTGATATAATTATAAATCATCATTTTACAAAGTGATATAACTTAATAATAATGCGTCGGCCCTAATTAACGCGTCCTAAGTAAATATATGAATGTGGTTGGATTACTCCCGCCTCGAAAGCCCGGCACAACTGCCTCGAATTGACGCATAAATTAGACGACTATACAAAAAAATTCTTTAGACTGGTATCTCAATGTATTTTTCATACCTCTAGGTTAGCAAACAAATGTACGATCCGCCTAATAATAGTAAGCGGTTACGTAATCGATGGACACCTGCAATACCAGAAGAAAATCCTAGGAGCTCTGGCTAACTTACCACAGAAAAACAACTCTACTTGAGAGCATTGTTATTTGCCTGTCATTTTCTGTAAGGTTGAAGCATGAGGAAGTATTTACTCAAACTGCTCCAGATTTTGACGAAGATATTTCCTACTATGCTATACCTCAGTACAAAGTATCAATTTATCGTGTTGTAATGAATACTTTTACAAAAAAGGCAAATCCAGTACTTCAAGGCCATGTCACCATTGATCAACGGACCATACAGACCAACTTTGCTTATCAGACTAAGCGCTGCCTACAACTTTTCCACCACTACCACTGTCCACTACTACCGCTGACCACCAATACCATCACTACTATTGATGATAATAATCAGCAATCTGTAAAGGATATCGATAACAAGATTCCACGTACTACAAAAATGAAATTGGAAATGGATGTGAAGTCATACAAATTGTTACATCGTTTACGTTAGGCTAAATACGCACTAAAAATGTTAGTCGTTGCGATTTTTAAAAATAAAAAATGAAATTATTTGCGAAATATTAGAGACGAATTTTATAATTGATTTACCAGGAAAGGTGAAATGAAAACCAATACATGGAAAATAAAAAGACATGCGACTAACATCCTTAAAGATACAAACAACGCTTTTTTAGTTACAAATATACCTAATGCAGTCATTCTATTTATTTGAAATTAGCAATGTTTTGTAATTGTGTCCGAATATTATTATAGTACTATTAATTAAACATTATTAATTTTTGTGTTCATTGGAGCTCCATTTCATGATAGATTATACTATCGAATATGTGTGAATTCAAAATAGTCTGCGCTGATGCCAGCTTCGATATCAAAGACCTTTCTTTTTACGATATGGCCCAATCTTGTTGTCTTTAATTATCCGCCACTTTTCAGGCGATAATCATATATATAAGATTCTCGTGTCACAATATTAGTTAAAATACTCCTCCGAAGCGGGTGGATCGATTTTTATGAAATTTTCATAGCCCTAAGTCATAAAGGGAAGGTGGGGGGGGATTAAGGGGTTAATAACATATGTGTCACAAAAGCGTTTGCGGGGTCAGCTAGTTAATAATAAAAATCTACAATACAACACGGTCGTCTGTTCCTAAAGTAAGTAACAATGCTTATAGGTAACAGCCTACTGGTATAGCTATTTTATTTTTCAATACACTTATAAATAATACACACATATATATATATATATATATATATATATATATATATATATATATATATATATATATATACACCACCCAGACTCGGGGTGAGAATCGAATCCAAAACCCTCGGAGCAGAAAGCAGGGTCACTACAAACTACGCCAATGGACGTGACCATAAAAGTCATTGTTGTTTTTGATTTGATTTTATGTTTCAAAAAAACGCAGCTGTTTAATTTTATAGTGCGCGCTTAACTGTAATGTAAGATTATGAATACTGGATACCAACAGTCTATGAAATTATCAGTTCATTGTGTTGTGAATTTTATGTTGCAACTGGTTTTTTTCACATACCTACAAGGCCATATTGCGATCCCTTTGATCTCTTATTTGATCCTCTAATGTACGAAAGTCTTACTCTACGTAAAAATATTATTATTTAATGAAACAAAAAATACAAGTTTATACGATCCTTATATTTCCTGATTTCTAAATCGAAAAAACTTCGTCCTTTTTATTTACTTGGTAATTAAGGGGATTGTAAATATACGTGCAGCATCGAAAAAGGCAAATAATAACGTTGATAATAATTTGTTCTGAATTAGAAATCGCTTCAAGCGTTTTAACTAAATGTATTAAGAAAAGAAAAATGGAAATGTTAACAAAGGATTTGTTTAAATTACCTTTCGAAATTTTTACGTTCTTGCCGACATATTGATGATACCAATATACTGAGCTGAAATAAAACAATTGTTTACTTTTTTTTAAACAGTTTTAGTCAGCAATAAAAAATAGTAAACAAAAATTATGTGGTGTCATGGGACACCAGGTAGGAACGAAGTTCCTTCGGATAGTATAGAAGCAACACAATTTAAAAAAAAATGTTTAATTTTATATATATTTTCGTTTTTTTTTTTTTTTAATTTTGTTGATTGATTTTTAATTAAGTATATAAAAGTATGTAGGAAATTAAGTATTTTAGAAAATAACAAATACCGTAAAATAAAATAACTCAAAAAAAAATATTAATAAAAATATTCAATATGTTATCAGGTTTTTAAATAATTTCAACAATATTTGAATATAAAATGAATTTTACTCTCATCTATGGCTTATTAGTATTGTTCATTCATTTGCTCTTTGTGTCACTTTACTATTTACACTACCAAATTTTCTGTGGTCGGACTTCCGTACTTGCCAAATTTGTTTACCATTTAGGAGACTTCAAAAAAATTGAGAATACAAATAGACACTACACCCCAACGATAGCTATTTTAATTCATTATACTACCAAAATACGCCAAACATTTATAGCTCTTAATGTTAAGAGAGTTCGTTTTTACAAACATCATATTATACAGTCGTGTGACTGATATTACGAGTACGTCACTTCCGTTATATATTTTCTTACGGTTTTAGTCTCACATTTTTTTCAGTTCGGTCGCCCAGCCAAATTTCAAGCCTGCTGTAAGGAACTTCGTTCCAAAAATCGTGAAAAATATAGCTCACTGAATTATATGCAATAATCTTATATAGAAAATTCTCCTGTCAAAATGTTAGTTACCATTCTCCACCAAAACGGCTGAACCGATTTTTTATGAAAATTTGTGTGCATATCTCGTCAACTATTTATACTCTATTTTGATAAAATATTTAACGCTTCAGCCTGTAATATCGCAGTACTGGGCATAGGCCTCTTTCCCCATCTAGGAAAAGGGTCAGAGCTTAATCCACCACGCTGCTCCAATGCGGGTTGGTGGATATATTCCCTACTATGAGTAACGATCGCTATCAGGTGTACATGATAACAACCGGGACCGACGGCTTAACCTACTCTTCGAGATACGGCGGGGAGACCCACAAGAACTGCACAAACACCCAGACCACGGCGAACACCTGTATGGCCAATACAAATGTTTGTCATGAGCGGGGATCGAACTCGCAACCGCCAGCGCAACAGGTACAATACATGGCTGTGACCATTGCGCCAACGCCGTCTAAATATTTAAATTGAAACAAAAAATAAACAATTCAAAACATAAAAGACTTTGTTTGTCCATAAAAAATGTAAGAATAATTGTCTGAATCGAAGTAAAACCGAATTTATAGAACGGAAACGTTATATACGACAAAGTACATACGTATTAAGCAATCAAAAATCCATAAGCTTTGGCGGAAATGAAACGTCCCGTTGGTATACGAAACACGTCATAGGGTAATGAAGTTATAATAAGTTCTGTACGATGGATTGTACGGTCATGCATGTTGGTTGATTAACAACATGACATAATACATTTATTCCCGAAAAACGTTCGAAATAAACAAATAGTAAATGCATATCTTTAATATACATTAATGATCTTATCGTTCTTGAAAAAAAAGTTTAAAAGAATGTTCTACTGTGGTATTTACAAATACATTTTAACGGCAAAGTTTTTATATACAAGTTAATAAAAGCAACGTTATGACTTAAACTATAAATGCCATTGATCTATAAAAATTTATCTCTGTTAATTGAGTAATAGAAGCTCCGTTTTACAATTATTGTGAATTGTCGATAGAAAACTCGATATTTTACGACGCAGGTAATAGGGAGCGCGTCGTTTATCTTAAAATAAATATAAAAAGAGGAATTTTTTAATGTTCAAATTAAAATAAAATTCGTAAAATTTCCTTTAGATGAACTGTTAAGAGTCATTAACGAATATATATGATTTGGGAAATACTAACAAGAATATATATATACATACATATATATCTATATATATATATATATATATATTACTTTTAAATAAAGGAAAGGTGTTGATATTTTAAACAGAAGCGCGTTTAAAAGAAACTATTTGTTAATGAGATAATTTTGTTATCCATTTATTTACATTTTCATTTGTTATGTGTATATTTATGAGTAGAAAATTAACTTTAAAACTATTTTGAAAGGAATCGTAAGCAATTCGTTTACTGTGATAGAATAAAAGTTTTATCATTAAAAGATTTCAATCCGTATGCAAATCCAAAGCCGGCTTTTCATGTGATGTTCAGTTGTTGGATGTAAAAATAACAATTTGAAAACGGTCTGGATACTTCTTTCAATAGAAAGCAATATATGATTTAGAGCGCTTTATAAATAAAATAAAATTTCATATGGATACAAGAACACAATTAATAATAATAACACTAAAAAACAACTACTACGTGTGACTCCCTTGATATAGTCAGACTGTGTTTATAATTTCGTGTGTTTTAATTTTTGTGTATGGAGCCTTAATTCTTCTTTTAAAATATTATTATTAGTAGCCCAAGTTACCAATTACATCACTCCTATAGGTGATATATACATAGTCTGGCCATAAATACTGTTAAAATTAAAAATAAACAAAATATTACGTTTGAATTTGGAATCTGTCATTATTATATGATTATTTATTGTGTTTTCTCATTTTCGCGTCAATACATTGTAAATTTTATATAATATTTTGTACTATAAAAATGGAGCGGGGTGATAAAGAGAACAGAATCGCCGTGATTGCATTACACAATAAGTATCTATGTACAATACTCATAAGTGAACTGTAATGTTCGTGAGAAATAAAGTTCTTTAAGCCTAAAGTAATCACTTCACTTCAGCCTATCGCAATCCACTGCTGGACATGGGCCTCCACAAGTTTGCGCCAAAAGTGGCGTGAACTCATGTATGTTGCCCATTGTCAGTACGCTAGGTAGCTGGGTTGGTGACAGCAAGGCTTGCTTTGTCGCACCGAACACGCTGCTGCCCGTCTTCGGCCTGTGTATTTCAAAGCCAGCAGGTGGATGATTATCCCGCTTTCGGTCGGCTTTTTAAGTTCCATAGTGATGGTGGAACTATGTTATCCTTTAGTCGCCTCTTTCGACACCTATGGGAAGAGAGGGGGTGGCTATATTCGTTACTGCCGTAACCACACAGCATATTACACAAACTACGTATGGAGCCAAATACAATTTTCAAAACTCCATACGCTTGATATTAGAAAAATGTTTGTGTACTGTGCTATTGATAGGTACAATGAAACCTCCTCTGTGTGTGACAGAAACAGACTGGCCGTTCACGTTGTGTTTGTATGAAAAAGGCAATCATCAAGTTAAAGTATTTGCAGGCATCAGTAAGTTAAAGTATTTGCAGAAATCCTGCCCGAAAGAAAAAGATTTTACACCGGGAGATGAAGATAGCATCTAGAACCATGTCGCGTATTTTAAAAGATGACTTAAGACTTGCAGCCTATAAGAGAAGCACTGGTCATTTCTTAACTAATAATTTAAAAAAGAATAGCGTGGTGAAATCAAAACAACAACTTTAGCGGTACGCAAAGGGTAGGTCACAGAAATTTTTTGTTTACGGATGAGAAAATTTCTACAATCTAGCAATATTTTAATAAACAAAATGACCGTATTTATGCTCAAAGGTCTAAGGAAGCTTCTAATATGTATACCATTTTCAACAGCAATTAATTTTTGTTAATTGATTTTTGTTAATAAAATAATAATTAAAAAAAAAAAAAACCCGCCTGCGTGAAGAACAACTAATAGAAAATCAACTGAAAAAGCTGGAACAAGATAAAAATTCAATATGCACACAAAGTCAGCGAAATAAATAGAAACAATATCAAACATTTTGTGCTGTACATTTAAAATATATTAATACGGTAGTCCTTCGAAACTTTATGCAACGTCGTACATAACATGCAGTCGGAGACATGCACAAAGAGAGAATGATTTGACTTATCCTTCAATTTCATGCCTCCGACTGCATATTATCTACGACGTTGCATAAAGTTTCGAAGGACTACCGTATTAATATATTTTAAATGTACAGCACAAAATGTTTGATATTGTTTCTATTTATTTCGCTGACTTTGTGTGCATATTGAATTTTTATCTTGTTCCAGCTTTTTCAGTTGATTTTCTATTAGTTGTTCTTCACGCAGGCGGGTTTTTTTTTTTTTTTTAATTATTATTTTATTTATGTCTTTTTAGTCAGACAAATTACGTAATCGGTTCAATTAATTAAAACAGTTTACATCATGTGGTTGATTAAGTAAATTTTTAGGGTCAAGAGAACTGATAGCAAGCCCGGAGAAAGATCTCACTCTGCTCAAAGCAACGTAAGCCTGACCTTTAGCAAATAGGTGACTGCTTAAATCAACAACTATTAGTTTTAATATAATGAAATTATTATTAAAATTATTTGTTTGTATTTGGTATTATGTATTTGTTATTAATTTTATTAATGTAATTGTAAATTGGTGTGACATTTATTAATTTTTATTTGTAATTTTAATTGTATGTTTTTTTTAACCATTGTATTTTATTTGAAAGGCTACACCCCGAAGTTGATCGTCGCCTAGGAGGCGAGTTTGACATGGCATAGGCGTGCGAAAGAGCAAAGTCCACATTTTTTAAACTTTAATATTGTATTTTGGTCTTAGTATTACGGTAATAATAATCATGATATACCTTTTTAAAATCCTTGTATTGTGCCCTTCAATTTGATACCCATATTGTAGTATTCGAGAAAAAATTTTTTTTTTTCATTAAATACAATGGCTTCGCACAGCCGCCATGTTTGATTTTTTTTAATGTCACCTATCTAAGAACACTTGGGCAGCAAAGACGAACCTAACGATACCTCAGTTATGTAAATCCGTTTAGTGGTTCTGGAAATATGAGGTAGTAAAGAATATTACATACATACATACATACAAGATACGCGCGAAAAACATAACCCTTCCTTGGCAGTCGGGTAAAAAAATCCTTTCACTTGTATTTTTTATTTATTTACGCGTCGTTGTCGTAACAAGATGGCGTTATTTTCGGTTCGAGCTATCGTATAACGTTGTGAGCTACCTGTCTTATCCACTAGAGTGTCAATTTGTTGTTCAAAATTCAATTAATTAAAAAATCAATTAACAAAAATTTACTTAAAAATCCTAGCGGCCACATCGAGATAGGCAACCTGGTCAATATATATTCTCCTAATCTTATAAATATACATAAAAAAATTGTTTTTGTTCACGATGCATGCATTAATTTGCAGAGGGATCTCGTACCATTAGCTTATATTTTATCTATAATAAGTACTAAGTTCGACATTCTTTACTCCTCGCACTTACCACACAAAATATTTAAGGTGCAATTGACGACGGCTTGCGAGCATAAGTTCTATTAACTATCAATCTACCTAAACTAAGCTTTGATTTGGATAAAAAAATTAATGACTATTTAGCTGAAAAATAATCGACTAAAAATCAAGTCTACATCACAGATAAAGGACGTCCTCGCAGCTTCCTGGCCGGTCGATTCCTTGCTCTACACATGTGTGCGCACTTGCATTGTAAGCTTAAAATTTATTTTCTTACAGAAAAAGTCTTACTCAATAGTCATCTACAAAAACGTGGCAGTATTTTAATGATATACCGTCGAGGTAAAATTTCCTACTTAAATAATGTAAGGTTAAAATACCCCAAAAATTTATGAGATGATAATAGATGCATTAAGGCAAAGCGTCTTCGTTTAGCTTGTAAGTCTCATCTTTGGGCAAGGATTTGAGCCTAATGCACCTAATCCACAGTGGAGTAGCTGATTTATTTTCTCGACATTTCTCTTCAAATACATACTTATATATATTTTTAACAACTAGTTCGAGATGAATTTCAAACTATGTAAACACTTGAAAACTTACATAGTTTGAAATCGAGATGAATTTCAAACTATGTTAATACTTGGTTTATACACAGGAAGAAAAAAGAAATCTGATAGACCAGGGATACGGCACTGGAGAGGGGTTGCGCGTCATGACCATTCATGAAGCACAAGGGCAGACCTACGGCGAGGTCATCATCGTCCAAACAAAGACCGAGAGGTTACAAATCCACGACAGTGTGCCTCATGCGGTAGTAGCGTTAACAAGCCACACTAACACCTGTGTCTACTACACTGACGATGGTGATGACGCAATCGGTAGGTTCATTAGCCGAGCGTTGGTTGCCTCGACGAGGACCATCTTGGAGCACAACATAAAAAGAACGATCTACAAGTGTGATATGTCGCTGGCAAGGGCTCTGTTCAAGATGCTGGGGGCAGGCGTGGCTTATGATATACAGGTAAGGAAGTAGATATAGAAATATAATTTCTTATTATTTCCTTTTGATTTATCAAATAACTACAAATAGCAATTATTATTGCATGTTGATATAATTATTAAATTTTAGTTCACTATGTATTATTGATCTTCTTATTATTGAATTTATTATTATTGAATGCTAGCTATGTTTGATTATCAATATTATCTTGACGTAACTTTACTTTTTATATGGATTTGATTAATGATCTTTTAAATGAATTTTATTGTTAACAAATAGGATCTTTACTTTTAATTTTTATGTGAAATAATTTTAATTATACTTGCTTCATGACATTATAATATAATGTTGTGTACCCCGTAATGGGATAGATATTAGATAATAATGTAACAGTGAATCATATATGTTTTATATGTGCTCTGTGGATGTACCTATAAAATAATATAAAATAAATAAATAGATAAATAAATAATTAGGTAGTGAAATTTAAGTAAATAATAGAAATAGATAAATTATAAATAGATAAATTAATATTAGGAAAAAAAAGAAATCCCTTACTAACAGTAACATAAGTTAAGTGTACATTGTAAGTAGAACATAAGTGTACATATATGGTAACTAGGAATTAAGTGTACATATATGATAACTAGCAAATAAGTGTAAATATAGACATAGATAAGAAAAATAATAATGTTCAGAAATTAGAAAGGAATTATGTGTATACTTCTCCATATAGTATTACGTACTAAAGTAAGGGAAAAAAGGAAAAAAAAAGTCAGCGTCGGACCACGTCCTAGTTTAACTAGGCAGTCACAGGACTGTCGATCTGTAGTAATAAAGAAAAATCGCCTGTGGTATTATTATAATGCATGCATGATTAACAAAAGTAACGGGCATTTTGAACCCGTGGATCAAAATTTTTAAATAAAAAAAAAAACACTTGCAAACTCAGCCGTACTAAACAGAATTTTAAAACCTGTGAGTGTCTGTTATATATACAAATAAATAAAATTGGAGTGTCTGTTTGTTATATTAATATTAACGATTTTTACTAAATGCATATGGATGTATAAACGGTACATATACCAAAATATTGTTTTTTTTACAATTTTTGTCTGTCTGTCTGTTTGTTCCGGCTAATCTCTAAAATGCCAGGACCGATTTTGACGGGACTTTCACTGGCAGATAGCAGTAATAAGGAGTAACTTAGGCTATTTTTATTTTAGAAATTTATTTATTTTGTAACTGTGTGATCTGAACAATATATTTTTAATTCCAGGCGGACGAAGTCGCGGGCACAGCTAGTATTAAATATTACACGATGATATGGAACCGTTCCTATGCATGTAAAACTTGTAGAACGACCGATTTATTTTAATCATTGTTTAAATCTTATATAAATGTAAAAATTAACATTGATTTAATTCGTAATATAAAAATAATCTTACGTAAAATCAGATAAAGTTTTAGGTTTCCAAATTTACGTAACATTGATTTAAAGCGTAATGTAAAAATGAGCTTACGTAAAATCACATAAAGTTTTAGGTTTCCAAATGTACTAATAAAAATGTATGTAAGTAATACAAACAAGTGAAATTGTTAATATCGAATTATGTTTGGGAAGACATTATTAGACAGTAGGTATACGTGCTTATAGCAGACATCTTTTATTTGAATTATTTTGGTCTTCAGAATTTTCAGATATTGTTTGAACATTAAGTAAAACGAATTCGTGTTGTCATAACACGATTTAATCCATAATACGCTGATGAATAGTTTAATACTCATATACTATTACAATATATTCTATATGTGTATTAATAAACATGAATCAAACATTATTATATCTGTATATTGTATAAATACAGCATAGCGTGATCGTTTGTGGATTAAACATTGATCCTCTGCGCGCCTGAGTGAGCACGTTAATCCATCAGTCTCGATTGTCATCGTTACACGATCATTGCAAAACGACAATTACCTTTTCATAAAACATAATCAAGTAAATGACAGCAAATACGATTTATATTCTTCTAGACCTAACTACCTATATGCCTGCTAACCGTAGCAGTATGCGCTAGTTATTCCTATAAAATAGAAAATAAATTGACTGCTATACCATATTGTTTGCTAGCGATTTACTTTTTAGCGTTCCTTAACCAAAGGTTAAAAACGGGACCCTATTACTAAGACTTCACCGTCTGTCCGTCCGTCCGTCCGTCCGTCTGTCTGTCACAAGGCTGTAATCTCAAAAACCGCGATAGTTAGACAGTTCAAATTTTCACAAATTTTGCTATATGTGATGTAGAAATGATCGATGAGCGGATTTTAGGATAACTCATGCCCAATAAGGATTACGGGGGTGGGCGTTAATAATGAAAATTTTAAATGTATGTAACTCCGAAACTACTAAACCAATTCTTATCATTTTTTTAAGCATCTGTAGTTTGATCCAACTTGGCAGATAGGGTAGTTTTTATCTCAATTGGACCGGATAGGTGGCGCTGCTATTGGTATCTAACTCCGAAAGTACTGAACCAATTTTTATCAAATTTTGTACGCATCTATAATTTTGTCCAACTTGGGAGATAGGGTATTTTTTATCTCATTCGAACCTGGTAGGTGGCGCTGCTATCTGTATGTTGCTCTGAAACTACTGAATTAATTTTGATCAAATCTTATAAGCAACTGTTATTTTGTATAACTTGGAAGATATGGTAGTTTTTATCTCAATTGGACCCGGTAGGTGGCGCTGCTATCGGTATGTAAGATATCAAATTTGTTAGCTGTCTTCCCTGCAGGACAACGTCTGCCGGGTCCGCTAGTAAATAATAAAATTATAATAAAGAATATTTAGGGGTGCTGTGTGGCTACGGCACTAAAGAATTTAGCCACCTCCTCTCTTCCCGTGGGTGTCGTAAGAGGCGACTAAGGGATAACAAGGTTCCATAACCATCTTGGAACTTAAGAAGCCGACCGATGGCGGGATAACCATCCAACTGCTGGCTTTGAAATACACAGGCCGAAGACGGGCAGCAGCGTCTTTGGTGCGACAAAGCCAGTACTGCGGTCACCAACCCGCCTGCCCAGCGTGGTGACTATGGGCAAAACACATGAGTTCACGTTATTTTTGGCGTAAACTTGTGGAGGCCTATGTCCAGCAGTGGACTGTATAGGCTGTAATGATGAGGGGGGCTCTTATACAACACGAAGTGATTTTATGCCGCTTTTTGCCCGATATTAAAATCAGCACCAAGTAAACGCTTGAAATATTTACAAAATATTTAGTTTTATTTAACAATTAAATATTTTACAGACAATTTACTTATATTTCATCATCATCATCATCATTCCAGCCTATTTCAGTCCACTGCTGGACATAGGCCTCCACAAGTTCGCGCCAAAAATGCGTGAACTCATGTGTGTTGCCCATAGTCACCACGCTGGGCAGGCGGGTTCGTGACCGCAGGGCTGTTTGTAACCTAAGATGCTGCTGCCCGTCTTCGGCCTGTGTGTTTCAAAGTCAGCGGTTAGATGGTTATCCCGCCATCGGTCGGCTTCTTAAGTTCCAAGGTGGTAGTGGAACCTTGTTATCCCTTAGTCGCCTCTTACGACACCCACGGGAAGAGAGGGGGTGGCTATATTCTTTGGTGCCGTAGCCATACAGCACTTATATTTAGTTTAGTCAATGGTACGGAACCCTTCGTGCGTGAGTCCGACTCGCACCTGGCCGATTTTTTTATCACGATAAACAGTTTTATATATAAGTATATGTAGATCAATAAATTTTGTGAATTTTTTGCTAAAAATATTTTTTGCTATAATTTAAAAATTCAATCATCAACTATAAAAAAGCTAACGATAAAACTGAAACAACATAAAGTATACTATTATAGTGTTCGTGGAAATATTTATAATTTATGCTGGAAACTAATTGTAGATTACATTAAAAATGCAAAATTACCAACGAGGACGGAACGTTTCACAGAAAATAAAAAATGAATTGATGTAGGATATTAAAACGATTCTACAACATTTGGAAAGTCAGGGCAACAAAAAAGTGTCTAAACGCTTAAATGAAAAACACATTTTTATTATGCCCATAAAATTGTTACCAATTTTTTTTAAAAATTAAAACAATAATTTTATTTCTTATTGACAAGAACAATACTTTACGTCTTATAAGTAATCACATAAATAAGTAATAAAATAATAAATTCTGCGTTACTTTTTAAAAGGATTATTTCAGTTATTAACTGTCTGATTTAAAGTGTACTTTTTCGCTGTGAGATAAGTGCTATTTAGGAGTGAGATAGTAACAAATATTTGAGCAATTTTACCCGCACCCGACGAGGAAGCGGAATCGCGGCTTCCGTAGAATGTCCTCTAGATATACATTTTTATATGTCCGCTTCATCTTCAAGTAACTATAGACGAGGGGACGCCTTGTCTGTACCTACTAATTATATATTATGAGAAAAGATTTGTTTTTTTTTTGCCTTCATATATCTAAATAATTCATAATATATAAAAAGGCTGTAACCTAACTTAGGAAGTATCCTGCTCAAAATTTAGAACTGTTTGACTGGGGAATTACCTCGATCGTATAGAAGCTCACAGCTAAATAACACTGCTTTTAAGCAGCGTTGTGTTCCCGTAGTAAGGTACTTTACTACTTTTTGTTTAATTTTATTTCTGTACTGCTGTTTTTTTTCCTTTTTTACTACGTAAAAGGGTTTGATTATATTTATGCAAATAGTAATAAATAAATAAATAAATAAATAAGGTGATCAGAGCTCAGGAGGGAAGAATGAGGATTGGGGTTAGGGTCGAAAACGCGTTTGCAATGCTTCTGGTATTACAGACGCCTATAAGAATTGGTCATCGCTTACCATCTGAGGAGCCGTACGCTTATTGGCCGACCTAGTTGTCTAAAAAAAAATAATAAAAAAATAATTTCCGAATTTCAGGATTATATCACGTCTTTTTGAAGTGACGCAGTACCATAAATAAAACATGATTATTGATGTATGTACGTATGAACTATTACAACATAAATTTAAATAAAATGGCAGTGTGTGCTCGATAGATATAGTTAGATAATAGTAGTGCCCCGCGATTTCACACTCGTTAATCTGAGGAAAAATAGTCCTCGGTAAATGGACTATCCAACGCAAAAACCATTTTTCAATTTGAATCAATACTTTCTGAGATTAGCGCATTTAATTAAACAAACAAACTTGTCAGCTTTATAACGTTAGTATAAGTAGTATACATTTACTCGCAAAAAATGTCGTATTTAATAGAAAACGTTTGGTTATTTCATAGCTTTCTGGGCGGTAGGTACTTGGACGCGATAAAGACGATTTCAACCGCGTAAATCCCGAATTTTGCAGGAATTCTGGCATAAAAAGCCCTTCTATCTTATGTTGCTCCACAGCCTCTTCTATATTCTAGTGAAAGTCCCATTAAAATCGGTTCAGCCGTTACGATTAGCCCCGACCAACAGTGAAACAGACAGACAAAATTCCATTAGGTACTTATTGCGTTTTTATTATTATTATTTTTTTAGTATTTATTTGAGTAACGAAATGTTATTAGTAATGTGAATAGTTTAGGACTTATTTTGTTATTTGTAAATAACCTATTTTCTTCTTCTATAATCAAATGTGACTCTACCATATGTATGTACCACCAAATTAGATAGGTAAAAGAGACAATTTATGCACTAAACTACATCGATTTATGATATATTTGCTTTTGTAGCGTTGTAAACAAGTGTATCATATGCCGTTTAATATATGTTACACCACATAGGGGTTATATTCAAATGTCGAATGAGAATCCGACGCTTTGTTTCATTGCGGAACTCATGCTGTGTGGGAAAAGTTTAAAAAAACAGTTACGTAGAGTTGGTTAGTCAAACGAATCGGCTAAAAAAGACAATTAATGTTTGTCAGTCTGGATAGAAAGTTTTAATTGCTTTTTTTTCTCTCTTTATTTAATAATGCACGTTTCATAATAGCGTACTCAATATACAAGAGAATAATTGTGTTTGCTCGCAAACGAAAAAAAAACCGACTTCAATTACATCGACGAGTAATACAACGTAGATCGACGAAAAAATAGCCAAGTAACTGCGCCTTATCAAAGATTACTTAAAAAGTAGTTATCAGATCTCAATAAAATTTATATGTGACCACATGACAAACATCAGCTTTCGATTAAATTAAAAAATATTAAAATCGGTACACCCAGTAAAAAGTTATTGCGGATTTTCAAGAAGTTCCCTCGATTTCTCTAGGATCCCATCATCAGCTCCTGGTTTCCTTATCATGGCACTAAACTTGGGATATCTCCTTTCCAACAAAAAAAGAATTATCAAAATCGGTACATCCAGTAGAAAGTTATGCGGTATAATACAACGTAGGTCGACGAAAAAAGCGTCAAGTAAAAACGCATTATTAGATATAGCTCGAAAAGTAGTAGTTAGATCTCAAATAAATTTAAATGGGACCAATTGGCACACACCACCTTTCGATTAAAAGAAAATTTGTCGAAATCGCTCCACCTGGTCAAAAGTTCTGATGTAACATACATAAAAAAAAATACAGTCGAATTGAGAACCTCCTCCTTTTTTGGAAGTCGGTTAAAAAATACTTGAAAATACAGAAAGTATGAGCTATAAAATAAAGAAATCCATAATTATGAAAATTATAAAAAAAAAAAACAAAAAACCCGGCTGCGTGAAGAACAACTAATACAAAATCAACTGAAAAAACTGGAACAAGATAAAAATTCAATATGCACACAAAGTCAGCGAAATAAATAGAAACAATATCAAACATTTTGTGCTGTACATTTAAAGTATATTAATACGGTAGTCCTTCGAAACTTTATGCAACGTCGTAGATAACATGCAGTCGGAGACATGCACAAAGAGAGAATGATTTGACTTATCCTTCAATTTCAGGTTTTTTTTTGTCAATCCTTTCGCGATTATTTTTCGAATATATTAAAATAAATATAAAATAATTTTGAAGTGCGTC